>NW_024081667.1:381508-614379 GCF_003009895.1 Hyaena hyaena
CCAGATGGCCAACAGACACATGAAACGATGCTCAGCATCCCTCCTCATCAGGGAAATACAAATCAAAACCACACTGAGATACCACCTCATGCCAGTCAGAGTGGCTAAAATGAGCAAATCAGAGGACTCTAGATGCTGGCGAGGATGTGGAGAAACGGGCACCCTCCTATACTGTTGGTGGGAATGTAAACTGGTGCAGCCCCTCTGGAAAACAGTGTGGAGGTTCCTCAGGAAACTAACAATAGAACTCCCTTATGACCCAGCAATAGCACTGCTAGGAATCTACCCAAGGGATACAGAAATGCTGATGCATAGGAGCACATGTACCCCAATGTTCATAGCAGCACTCTCAACAATAGCTAAAACATGGAAAGAGCCTAAGTGTCCATCAACAGACGAATGGATCAAGAAGATGTGGTTTATCTATACCATGGAATACTACATGACAATGAGAAAGAATGAAATCTGGCCATGTGTAACAACATGGATGGACCTTGAAGGTGTTATGCTGAGCAAAATAAGTCAGGCAGAGAAGGACAAATATCATATGTTTGCACTTATAGGAGGATTAGGAGGAACTTGACGGAGGAACAAGGGGGAGTAGAAGGGGGGAAGTGGTGGGGAAAGGGAGAGAGGCAAACCATGAGAGACTCTTGAATGCTGACAAAAACTGAGGACTGATGGATGTGGGGGGAAGGGGGAGATGGGCATGGAGGAGGAAACTTGTGGGTATGAGCACTGAGTGTTATGTGGAAACTAATTTGACAATAAACTATTTGTAAAAAAAAAAAAGTAATAAAGTAAAATTAAAAAAAAGGAATGATTGACAATAGATGCTTTGATTGGTAGATGTCTTGAAAGATACATTCTGTTTTTAAGGATCCACAAAGCCAATAATAAATATAGGTGATAATAAATATACCTGAATAGGTAGATGGTGGTTGTGAAAGAGTCAGGAGGATGCAACCAGCCGTGGGGGCTGCCTTAGATAGCTTCCCCATGTAGCACCCTCAGCGACGCTGATTTGCATTCAACACTCTTGAGATTAGCACCCAGAACTGGAATCCTTAGTAATACAGGGGAGGCAATCTAGGATCAGACTTCCAGGAGGAAAATATGTGAAAATGAGGCACAGACTCCAAATGCTACTCGAGTAAAGGAGTGATTTGTTGTAGTTAAGAGATTGAAGCTGAGAACGAGATACAATTCTGATTACTGTAGGCAAAGGATTAGGTTCAAGTAGAGGGAACATGCAGGTTAATTTGATGATATAGACTGACATCTCATTTGATACTCAACCACCCTCATTGTAGAGATGAAAAATCTTAGATAAAATTCAAGTAATGTACCTAATTAATTCAGTAATGTGCCCAAGTTAACTCATTGATTAAGTAAGTGGAACAGTTGTGACTAAATCTCAGCTCTTTCTAACTGCAGAGCTTGAGTCTTAACTTCAATACTAATTTTAGTCTTAAGCTCTTAAGGTTATTTTAGATCATCATCAGGTACTTGACCCTTAAGTTTCATGAAGATATGATATGGCCTGTTGATGGAATATATCCCAACCAAAAAATAAATAAATAAATAAATAAATAAATTAAAGAAAAAAAAAGCTACAGTATGTTGTAGTTAGAATGCCGTTCCAAAGTATTAAACATGAGTGGAAATCCAAAATTAGAGCAAAAGCATTAAAAAGTTTTTGTTTTATCTGTGCCATGACTCAGCGTCCAGTTGAGCTGGAAGATGTGAAGCTGACTTTCCTATTGGTCAAAGTATGCTGACGGTAGGCTCCAAAAAGGAAAAACAACATGCAGCATGAGATTGATCAAGTCCATTGGTCTCACGCATAGAAACAAATAAGTATAGCTATAGCAATATTTTTTGCCTCACTGGTCATTAATGTGTCAACAAGCATGAGACAATTTCCATCCGGCTACTGTATTAATGCCAATTTAGGAACAAAATAGGAGTAATTGGATCAACATGTCTATAGTCACTTGTTTATCTAAGAATAAAACACTGAGAGGCATATTGGCAAATTAAATGAAAATGAATCCTGTTCATAATCAAATAAAAATACAGTACATCCAAAGAATGTTCTAGTGTTGAACTTTCCCCCATGAACTAATTGACTGGCTGGGATGGCTTTCTAAGTGTCATCTTCAGCTTTTTGAAATGCAAGATGTTAAAGGGAAATCATTATATTGTAAAACTGGAGTACAAGACTTTGGCTTTGTTATTTGAAATGGAAATAGATTTATTTTAAGGTGTTTTTTTTTTACTAAGCATAAAAATCGAAATTCTAGTAACTTATAAAGCCAGGATGGATGCCCAGAGTTCTACCCGTATACAGAAAATATTTGAAAAAATTACCATCTTTGTAATCTATGTTAGAATAAAATCTCTTGAAGCTGGTACATCACCGTCTGCACTTGGTACTTAAAGGAAATAAGTTTGATTATTTGTTCTGAGTAAATAATGATAGTTCAGTTATTTGGTATATATTTTTCTGGAAAGCAATAAGGCTCAGGAATGTTTTATAAATGTGTGATGTTGGATAAACAGAAAAACAGGTTCAAATCATTTTTTATCTTAACTTTTATTTCTTACTCAATAAGAGATTTGAGTAAGAGATTTCTACAAACAAACCTAAAAAGCCCGACATACAGTCTTGGGCATAATAGGGGCTCAGCTAATACTTATTATGCAACATGAACTTAGGAAGAACATGAGTTGGGCAATCAGATAAGCATGAATTAGAAATGTTATCGGACCTCAGGCAGCTTATTTCTTGTCTTTCAGTTTCTGCACTTATAGTAGAGAATCTACTTCAAGGAAGGAGACGAGAAAAAGGGATTCTAATTTGTGAAGGAATCTAAAATTATACTTTACCCAAAATGTCCCATTAACCAGTTTCATCCTTGAATAAATAAATTTTGAGGCTGAAATTCTCATTTCTAAAACAACTGTGAACTGTTATTCATAATATTGACAGGTGAATTAAGAAGTCTACTGGCGGTACAGGGTGCCTGGGAGACTCAGTTGGTTAAGAGTCTAGATTTGGTTCAAGTCATGATCTCGTGGTTCCTGAACTTGAACCCTGCATCAGGCTCTGTACTGACAGCTCAGAGCCTGAATCCTGCTTAGGATTCTGTCTCCCTCTCTCTCTGCCCCCTCTCACTCACACTCTGTCTCTTTCTCTCAAAAATAAGTAAACATTAAAAAAAATTAAAAATACGTCTATTGGAAGAGTGCTTAAGTGGCTTAGTCAGTTAAACGTCTGACCTTTGATTTAGGCTCATGTCTTGATCTCACCATTTTTGAGATTCACCCCCATGTCAGGCTCTGAGGTGACAGAACTGAATCTGCTTGGGATTTTCTCTCTTTCTCTGGACCTCTTTCTCTCTCTCTCAAAATAAATAAACTTTAAAATAAATAAGTAAACTTTAAATAAATAAATACATAAGTAAGATATACATAAATAAATAAGTCTGTTGCAGATGATAGCAAAGCTGGCATGTTTCTTTGTTTTTTTTTTAATGTTCTATTTATTTCTGAGAGAGAGAGAGAGACAGCGTCAGCAGGGAAGGATCAGAGAGAGAGAGGGAGTCACAGAATCTGAAACAGGCTCCAGGCTCTGAGCTGTCAGCACAGAGCCCGACACAAAGTTTGAACCCATGAACTGTGAGATCATGACCTGAGTTGAAGTCGGATGCTTAACCAACTGAGCCAGACAGGCGCCCCAAAGCTGGCATGTTTCAATATGGATAGACAGACAGATAATGTCTGGATAGGTAGGCATGGCTAAAGAAGGTGAGGAAGCAACTGGTCTCTGAAAAGCTCAAGAGGCTTATAGAGAAATAAGGAGAAAATATCTTCCAGAATGATTCAGCTGATTTTATGTGCCTTGAAATGTACCAGATATTTCAATATTTAAATTTAAATATAAAATTTTATTCAATTTATCGTTTTTAAAGTTACACATAATCAAATAATGGCATGAGGATCTGGATAGCTGAATAACTGGGTGACTGAACAACTTCATTATTGAACTTGAAGAATGAACTTGAACAGTATTATTAGTTGTAAAATTCAAAGCCATTTATTGAAACCATTCCAGCTTCTAATTCTATGAGATGGAATGTTACATAGTCTAATAATAGTACAGGAATCTACTTAAGAAAAAATAAAGTCGAGAAAGAATTGACAGTATAAATCAACTTTAGTGACACCACCCACATCACGGTGACATCAATCTTTATTAAGTAGCTACAAGACTTCTTGAGATTTTTATGATGAGAATTTCTCTTTTAGTCAACAAATCATAGAGGTTCAGACAGAACTGTGCTGCGCTCCTGTTTGTATAATCAAACATATGCCACAGAATCATAATATGATCTCTTTCTACCCACATTAGCAAAAATTAATGTTTGATTAATGCATTCAATTGCCAAAGGCACACATTTCCCTAGCTCCATATGGCATTTTTCTAAGGTAGAAGTTTCACTAGAAAATTATAGAGCCTGGTGAATGTTTTCCAAGTCCTCTCTAAGAACTGTGATATCTGTCTTACTATTCCAGTTTTGAGACTATTTCAAATAGTATGACAAAGAATTTTCTTATATATATTGTGTATATAAAACCCCTCTTATATTTTTTATTAAAAGAAAATGAACCTTTACGGGAAAAAAATCAATTTGTAAAGACATCTTGAAGTTCAGCTAAAGGGGTTTAGCTATGTTTCTATACAATAGGTACATGAGGGGAAAAAAACAGAAATATAATTTTTATTCAATTAAGTTAAATACATTTTATTATAAAAGAGAACACAATTGTCAGCCTCAATGTAGATAGCAACTGGGATTCGCATACAATTGGGAAATTTCAAATACTTCTATTTCATACCAAGAAAAAAAATGGAGGGAAAAAAATCCCCAAACTTCGTCTAAAGTGGCTTTAAAAGAACAACGCGAGGGGCGCCTGGGTGGCTTAGTCGGTTAAGCATCCGACTTTCGCTTGGGTCATGATCTCACGGTTCGTGGGTTCGAGCCCCGGGTCAGGCTCTGTGCTGACTGCCAGTTCAGAGCCTGGAGCCTGTTTCAGCCTGTGACTCCCTCTCTCTCTGACCCTCCCCTGCTCACACTGTCTCTCTCTCTCCTAAAAATAAATAAAAACATTAAAAAAAAAAAAAAGAACAACGTGAGGCTTCTGGAACTGCACATTGAAGAAAATGACAAAATCTCTCCAAAAAGCAATGATAGAAACTGGACAAACTGTCAAAAATAGCCATTTAAGGGCTCTGGAAATCGACCAAAAGCATACAACAAATGAGAAACATGACTTTAAGGATCGCATCTGAGCATCTCTAAACTCAGTGAGGGATTGTGGGATTTTGGTCCAGGGCTGCTTTTTCCTTACTGGTTCCAGTTCTGTCATCCAGACATGCTACGAGGAGGGTGTAGACCACGGCTGGAGGACTAGCATGCGCACTGCCAGAAAGGTTGCATGCACAACATTGTGTGCAAACTCAGAAGAGATTAGAGGGGCCCTCAGGAGCTACTGAGTTTTAAGAGCTCTATCAGCAAAATGTGAGAGTTCCTCTGTTTCTAAGTGTATGTGAGCATAACCTCTAAGCAAGCACTGGATGAGAACTAATCTTTGGTGACCCAGGGGCTACATCAAAGAAGCTAACCTTAAACATAAAAACAAGAATTAAAGAAGACAAAAACAGAAGCAAGTAACTGAGCAGAGACCTGAGTTTCTCTGTGGTCACAGGCTTCAAGTTAGTTCAGGTCACTAATAAACAAACATAAAGATAGAAACAAGTATCAATCTTGATGGGAATCAGAGTCTAGAGTTGCTGCAATATTGCTGTAATATAATTCTACAAGTCCAGCTTTTAAGGCTCCTGGGTGGCTCAGTCAGGTAAGCATCCAACTTCGGCTCAGGTCATGATCTCACAGTTGGTGAGTTCAAGCCGTGGATCAGGCTCTGTGCAGACAGTTTAGAGCCTGGAGATTGCTTTGGAATCTGTGTTCACCTCTCTCTGTCCCTCCCTGACTTGCACTCTTTCTCTCAAAAATAAATAAACATTATTTTTTTTAAATTTCAGCTTTCAACAAAATAGTATAAGATATATAAAGAAACTAGAATTTTTGACCCATTATGTGTACTATAATTTCTAGAGCAACACTTAAGAAAATATCTATAAAAAATATAGTAAGTAATTCAACAAAAGAATTTAAATGGCACATTAGATAATTATCTATGTAACACCAAGAAAGTAAGTAAAGGGGAGAGAGAGAGAGAGAGAGAGAGATGGAGAGAAGGTGTGACACATACAAGAAACAAATAGCAAAATAGTAAATAAATCCAGCCATGTCAATAATAGTATTAAGCATACATGGATTAAAAACTCTGGTCAGGGCGCCTGCGTGGCTCAGTTGGTTAAGCCTCCCACTCTTGGTTTTGGCTCAGGTCATGATCTCATGGTTTGTGACTTTCAGCCTTGTGTTAGGCTCGGTGCTGACGGTATGGAGGCTGCTTGGGATTCTCTCTCTCCCTCTCTCTCTGCCCTCCCTCACTAGCTCTCTCTGTGTCTCTCTTAATAAAACAAAATAAAACAAAACAAACCTCTAATCCAAAGACAGACGTCAGAATAGATAAAACCAAAAACCAAACCAAAGCAAACAAACAAACAAAACCTAAAATGATCCAAATATCTACCCTGTATAAGAGGCACTCTTTAGATTCATAGACATGGATAAATCAAAAGCAAAAAGTTGTAAAGTGTTACACCGTGCAATGGTAACCATGAGAGAGCTAGACTGACTATCCTAATATCAAAGACATGAATAAAAAATTGTTTTAAGTTATCAGATGGACATTTTTTAATTATAAAAGATCAGTTCACGTGGGAGGTATGTTAATTATAAGCATAAGTGCATCTGATAACAGATTAGAAACATACAGAAAGCAGATTTAGACAATTTATAGAAGAAATAGAAAATTTAACAAAAGTACTTGGAGAATTCAATGTCCTACTCCCAACAATAGCTAACTCAGCTGGAGTGAAAATCAGCAAGACTCTTACGGACTTGAGACATAAGATTATAAAAGACATTACCAATGAAGATGACCACATGGACACTTATAAAACATACTATACAAGAGCAGCAGAAAAAAGTATATGGAGCATTCTCCAAGAAAGACTATGTGCTAGGCCATAAGAATTCTCAATAAATTTAGGATAATTGGATTCCTGTAATAAATGTTTTTTTGATCACCATGGAATTACATTAAAAATAAAAAAAAAGAAAAAAGAACTCTAGAAATCCAAAAATATTTGGAATTTAACCAGCATACTTCTAAACAACCAATGAATTAAAGAATAAATCACAAAGGAAATCAGAAAATATTTTGAGGTGAACAAAATGAAAACACAACATATCAAAATTAATGGCATGTATCTGAAAGAGTTCTTAGTTAAATATTTATAACGGAAATGCCTGAATTAGATAAGAAATATTTCAAAGCAATAACCTGTGAGTTCGTTTTACAAAGCTAGAAAATAAAAGAACAAATTAAGCTGAACACAAACAAAAGAAGGAAATAAGATTATAAAAGAAATAAATGTTATCACATATAAAAAAAATACAAAAGTGAATCCCCAGAATTTTATTGAAGAAAATCAATAAACTTGTAAAATATTTATTTTGAATTGGCAAGAAAATAAGATAATAGACACAAATTAACAAAACTAGGAATAAAAGGGAGGCTATCACCAATTATTTTACAGAAATTAAAAAGATCAGATGGGAATATTATGAATAACATTTTGCCAACAAACTGGACAATGTGGATAAAATAGAAAAAATTCCTAAAAAGATAAAAACTACAAAATCTGAGCAACAACAAGAACTACAGCAAAAGAAAAAAAAAGAGTATATGAATAGGTATATAACAAATGAAGAAATTAAATTAGTGAGCAAAAATCTTCTCATAAAGACCAGCCTCCCATGCTACACTAATGAATTTAATTAATCATTATTAATTAGATAAGTAATAACCATGCCTTGTGAACTTATCCAGAAAAAGAAAGGAGTAACAGAAATGGAAAATGTTCTTTAGGAAAAATAGAACTGAAGGGAAAACTTCCTAATTCATTTTTTGAGGCAACTACTATCATAATCCTGTCACTAGAGGGGGAAAAAAGACATCAATAGGGGGAAAAAGTACCAGCCAAAAGATCTCATGAATATGGATGTAAAAATCCTCAGGAATATGAGAGCAAATAAATCCAGCCACATAGAAAACTGATTGTATGTACACCATACCCACATGAGGTTTATCTCAGGAATGAAAGGTTGGTATAATATCTCAAAATCAATTAATGTAAGGAACCATATTAAAAAAATAAAGTACCAAAACCACATTGGAACCAAAGATCATATTGGTAAACACACAAATAGATTTTGAAAACTCTTATATCCTCTGATGGTAACTTTTAACAAATTAGGAATAGAAAAGAATGTCCTGAAACTGATAAAGAGTATCTACAAAAATCTTCTAGCTATAGCTTTTTCCCTATTTTAGGGGAGCACATTTGGTGTTTCACCACTAAAGTGAAAACTTTGGTTTAAAATAGAAAAACACCAAATGCTTTCCTGCTGCTATTTTATTCCCAAATGCTTGCTGTCTCACCACTTTTATTCAACATTGCATGCATTGAAGGTATATAGGTAGTGAAATAAGATAGGAAAATAGAAGAAAATGATAAAGAAATAAAACATATCCAAATTGGAAAGAAAGAAGTAAGATTGTTTTGTTTTGTTTTTGCAGATGACCTGATTCTGTGTGTATAAAATCCAAATAAGTCACAAAAAAACTACTAACGCTTTTAGATAATGTCAGGATCGAGATCACAGGATTTCACATCAATATAGAAACACTAATTAAATTTCTATACTAGCAGCAAACATTTGCAAATAAAATAAGAAAAACAATTCCATTCACAATTGCATGAAAAATTAATAAAATATTTAGAAGTAACATTAACAAAAGCAGTACAAGATTTATGTATTGAAAATCACAAAATGCCACTGTGAGAAGGAAGATTTAAATAAATGGAGAAGCATTCCATGTGTCTGAATCAGAAGACTAAATGCACTAAGATGGCAATTTGTCATGAATTGATCTATAGATATAATTAAGTCACTTTCAAAACCCCAGCAGGCCTTTTTGTTTGTGGAAATTGACGAGTTGATTTTAAAGTTATAGGGAGGGGCACCTGGGTGGCTTAGTCATTAAGCGTCCGACTTTCACGTAGGTCATGATCTCGCGGTTCGTGGGTTCGAGCCCCGCATCGGGCTCTGTGCTGACTGCCAGCTCAGAGCCTGGAGCCTGTTTCAGTCTGTGACTCCCTCTCTCTCTGACCCTCCCCTGCTCACGCTGTCTCTCTCTCTCTCTCCTAGAAATAAATAAAAAAACATTAAAAAAATTAAAAAAAATAAATAAAGTTATAGGGAAATGCCACGGACCCAGAATAGCCCAAACTACTTGACAGGATAATAATGTCAAATACTTAAACACTTTCCAGTTTCAAAACCTGCTATAAATATACATTAATCAAAGCATCATGGCACTAGTATAAAGATAGACTCATAGATAAATTGAACAAAAATGAGTTTAAAATTAAGCTCTTCACATTAATGATTAAAAAGAACAAAGCTACAGTTAGGTGTATGTGTTTAAATTTTTTGTCCAGTAACAATCACCTGGTTGGTTCATTTTATTTTGTAGGTTTCTTTATTTATCTTGAGAGAGACTGAGACAGTGTGAGTGGGGGGAGGGGCAGAGATAGAGAGAGAGAGGGGAAGAGATTCCCAAGCAGGCTCTCCCTGCTGTCAGGGTAGAGCCTGGCCCAAGGTTTAAACTCACAAAACAAAGAGATCATGACCTGAGCCAAAAGCAAGAGTCCCAGGCTTAACCTACTGAGCCACCCAGGTGCCCCCACTTGGGAAGTTTATAAAGCACAGTTACCAAGTAGCAGGACCAAAAAAAAAAAAAAAAAAGTTGGATAAAACTTGACAGTCTTACATCAGAAGACTTATTTCAAAATTACATTAAAGTAACGGTAATTGTAGGTCAGTGTCGAAGATGAACACAGCCAGACATTAATTTCAAGAAGAGATTTTATTCAGTAACTACTGATTGTAGGGGAAACTCTATTCTGATTTCTTGAGTGGTGATCAGATGTTTGAAATGAGAATAGAGAGGAGGGTGTGGAAATGTCAGGGGCTCCAGCCTTCAGGGGAGTGGAGAATCACAAAAAGCAGAAGGAGGTAGAGGTGGTCCAAGTGAAACCCATCTGGGCTTTCTACCTGGCACTTACCAAAGGTAAGCCTCTCCCTTCACACAGAGACTGGAAAACAGGGACCCTGTTTTCAGACATTGGCTGCAACAGAGAGTAAATTCTTTTGATGCCCTTGAGTGTTCTCAAGCAGGCCCCTGAAGAGGGTCTGGAGACATCCTAAGGGTACTGCCTTGACCTGTTAGAAACTATAGTAATGTTCATTCAAGTCTTTACAGGCCAAGATGGAGGCATAGGTAAGAAAAATCTGACTACAATTTGGTCAAGGAGATCATCTTGGTCAGCAGGAATTTTAAAATGTGCTCTGTAATCCACCTACATAAGAACAATTGGAGTAATTATTGGAAATGTAATTTTTGAATCCTTCCCAGGGTTATTAAATTCAAATATTTTGTTTAGGACCCAAAATATATCACAAATCAACCCAGATGATTCACACATAATTGAAAGTTTGAAGACCGCATGTTGAGAGTGACCAAGTTTTGGAAATGGATATACACTGTAATTTTCACAATTGCTTAGATGAAAACAAACAGGATATAATAATGATGGCAAACATATATTAAGAATTTAAGTATGTGCCAGGCTTGTTTTAAGAATTTTACATGTATAAACTCAATTAATTATGTATTATGTTTGGAATATTTATTTATTTATTTATTTTTCCAATTTTTATTTTTATTTTATTTTATTTTTTTATTTTTATTTTTTTTTATTTATTTATTTAAAAATAGTTTATTGTCAAGTTGGTTTCCATATAACACCCAGTGCTCATCCCAAGTGCCCTCCTCCATGCCCACCCCCCGTCCCCCCCACATCCATCAGTCCTCAGTTTTTGTCAGCATTCAAGAGTCTCTCATGGTTTGCCTCTCTCCCTTTCCCCCACCATTTCCGCCCTTCTTCTCCCCCTTGTTCCTCCGTCAAGTTCCTCCTAATCCTCCTATACGTGCAAACATATGATATTTGTCCTTCTTTTTGATGATAAAGAAAACTATATGCAGAGAGATAAAGCAATTTACCTAAGGTCATACAGCAGAGCAATATTTTGACCCCAGAAATTTTGCCTCCAGAGCCTATATTCTAAGTCACTATATTATATATTAAATTGTGATATGATGATCAGCAACCTATATCCAACATTTTTAAGAAAATCTCATATGGAGATAAGAATGTGAAGGTCTTGCTAAATTTGACAAGACTTATTTTTGTGAAGTAGTGGTGGTGAAGGTGGGGGTTAATGGCAGACTTCACCAGCTTAAAGTTAGAATAGTCAAAGAAAATAGAAAGAAAAAGTAAATATAAAAGCTAAAAGTATTAGGGGCATCTGGGTGGCTCAGACAGTTGAGCTTCTGACTTCGGCTCAGGTCATGATCTCTGGCTTGGGAGTTTGAGCCCTGCATCCGGCTCTGTGCTTAAAGCTCAGAGCCTGGAGCCTGCTTCAGATTCTCTGTCTCCCTTTCTGCTCTTCCCCTACTCATACTCTGTCTCTTTCCTTAAAAAGTAAATAAAACATTAAAAAAATTTTTAAAGCACAAAGTATTGAATTATAAAGTAAGCATCTTTCCCTTTATTTGTGGAGGAAACCAATAAAGAAAAATTTAATTTTTGAAAAACATAACAGTATAAATAAAAATTTAGTAAGACTAATTAAGGAAGAAAAAGTGATAAATTTATACTATCAGAAAGATATTAGAGGGATGCTTGGATGGCACAGTTGGTTAAGCTTCTGACTCTTGATTGTGGCTCAGGTCATGATCCCAGGGTCATGGAATCAAGCCCCATGTCAGGCTCTGGACCGACAGCCTGGGGCCTGCTTGGGATTCTCTCTCTCCTCTCTCTGCCTCTTACCTGCTTGTGTGCATGCTTTCTCTCTCTCTCTCTCAAAATAAATAAATAAACCTTAAAAATATATTAGATATTAAAGATAGAGCTTCAAGATATTCGGATCTTAAAGATACTAGAAATATAAAGAATATATGCTCCACCAGAACAAGTGCCTAATGAAAAGTGGCAAAAAGGAGCCCAGAGGAGAGTAGTTGATCCAGTTTCTAAGAAAGATTGGTATGATGTGAAATCATCAGCTATGTTCAATGGAAGAAACATTGGAAAAACACTAGTCACAAGACTCAACTAAGCAAAATTTCATCTGATGCCCTCGATGGTCGTGTTTTTGAGATGAGCCTTGCTGATCTGCAGAAGGATGAGGTTACATTTAGAAAAATCAAGCTAATTACTGAGGATGTTCAGGACACACTGTCTGACTAATTTCTGTGGCATGGATGTTAACCATGACAAAATGTGTTCCATGGTCAAAAAATGGTAGACCGTGATTAAAGCTCATGTCGAGGTTAAGACTATCAAAGGTTGTTTGCCTTGTCTATTTTGTGTCGATTTTACTGAATAATGCAACAATCAGATTTGTAAGACCTCTGTGCTCAGCACCAACTGGTCCACCAAATTTCGAAAAGAGACAATGCAAATCATGACCTAAGAAGTGCAAACAAATGACTTAAAAGAAGTTGTCGATAAGTTGATTACAGGCAGCATCAAAAAAAGACATAGAAAAATCTTCTAAGTCTATTTAAACACTCCATGATGTCTTTGTTAGAAAAGTCAAAATGCTGATAAAGCCCAAGTTTGAATTGGGATAGCTTTTAGACCTTTCTGGTAAAGGTAGTAATTCTGGAAAAGCTACTGGAGATGAGCCACGTGCTAAAGTTGAAAGAGCTGGAGGATATGAGCCACCAGCAAAAGAATCTGTTTGTAATTCAGATATTTAATGGTGACAAATAAAAAATTCTATTGGTGAAAATAAATAAGTAAATAAATAAATAAAATTTAAAAGTTATATTAATCTGACAATTAAAATGCTGCATTTTTAAAAAACTGTAACTTAACAATACTAAAAGGAGAAGCAGACAAACCTCAACAGCATATTTTCTGTTCAGAACATTACATTCATTATTTTAAAAATCCCACAATAATCTCAAAACTTAGATGATTTCACTAGCAAATTTTTAGCAATATTTAAGAAAGAAAAAAGCACAAAATCTGCCATTTAATAAAGATAAAATAATTCTTAGCTCCTTTTTTATTAAGTGAGGATAATCTTTATATCAAACTCTATGAAGGACACTAAAAAACTATGGAACAATTTCTCTAATGAATATTATTTCAAAAATCTAATTAAAGTATTAGCAAACTGAATCCAGAATACCAAAAGAGGGGTTAAAAGGAGCTGAAAGCCTTCATTCTTTCTCCCTGTGTGAGATAATTACTTAGGCAAATACAAAATAAATTATTTGTTTCTTAAAAGATTAGAAAAATAATAAAATTGAGGCTTAATCCTTAAAAATTATTATAATCATTGAATGTTGTTCTACCTATATATTTTTGTTTGTTTGATTTTTCGACCAAGTATGTTCAAGGTTTCTTTTTATTACTGACATTCCTTTAAGTCAATTTACTACACGAATTTTTCACATTTTCATTATTCAAATTTTATGTTTAATGAATTATAGGTTACATATGCTATTTATATTCCATTGGTTACAATTAAATCCTTAACAAAATCACATAAAATAAGATCAAAAATTTTTAATGACTAAGTTTATCTAGATAGGAAAATTTAAGAATATTTTATTTTTAAAGAATATTTTAAATATTATATTTTATTTGCTCTTTATTCTTTATCCACTCAAATTTAATCATCATCTTATTATGCATATCACTGTCAATAGTTACTTATGTTTATTACTGTTTACTCATCTTAAATGCTTTTTAGACTCTTTCCTTCTTTCTGAATTAATGTCTCTCTTTCTGAAATTGAGAGTTTAATATACTTTTCAGTTATGAATTGTAATAGCAAATCTAATTCTTAGTAGAAAATAACTAAACATGTAAACTCAAATTTTTTTCTGAAAACTAATTGGTATAGTTTAGTTATCATCTACTTTTCTCTTTCTTGTCATTTACAAGTTTCTTTTCAGTTGTATTTTTTAATTCCATTCCAAAGTGATCAGATGTGGATTTGCTTTTGGTGTGGTCCTTGAATAAGTATGTTGTTAATCTCAAGTTATGAGACTCATCATCTCTTGAAATTTCACCTCTGTCTATTGCTCTGACTACTGCTTCATCATCATTTTCTTTATCATTTTGAAATTCCTATACAACATATTTTGCATCACGCAATGTATCTTCCAGTTCTATTTTTGAAGCATTTTCTCATACAGTTCATCTGTTTTTGATTGTGCTGCACATACAAATATATACATAAATATAGCTCTAGTTAAATAATTATATCCTCAGATTTGTATTTGATATGCTATTTTAACCATGCTTTGAATTTGTAATAACGAAGACTTTAATTTATAGAAATTTCATTTCATTTCTTTTCATATGTATACTATTTGTTCATAATAATTTAAAACATATTGCTTTAACATATCTTTCAAATTGTTCTGACTTTTCTGTAATTTATAGTCCTTGGGGAACAGACTTTTCTATTTAATCTGATGATCCTTATTTAAAATTCTCTCTTCCTCCTTTCTTTCTTTCTGTCTTTCTTTTCTTTCTTTCTTTCTTTCTTTCTTTCTTTCTTTCTTTCTTTCTTTCTTTCTTCCTTCCTTCCTTCCTTCCTTCCTTCCTTCCTTCCTTCCTTCCTTCCTTCCTTCCTTTCTTTCTTTCTTTCTTTCCTTTTAAATTTGTTTATTTATTTTGAGAGAGAGAGAGAAAGTACAAGTGAGGGAGGGCCAGAGAGAGAGTGGGACAGAAAGAATCCCAAGCAAGCTCCACACTGTCAGCACAGAGCTGGATGCGGGGTTCAAACTCACGTACTATGAGTCCATGACCTGAGCAGAAACCAAAAGTCAGGCACTTAACCAACTGACCACCCATGATGCTGCTATTTATTTTTGTTTAAATTATGCCTACACAGACTATATAAATTCAGACACCATTTTGACAGAGGTGCGTGCTGTTTTTCCATTTCATGAAACAACTAACATACTGCCTCCTTCCTCAACTAGGTACACAATTTCACACAGATATTCAGTTAGTTAGCAAATTCTCTGATCCCCTAAGCCATTAAGTGGTATTTTTAGGTCTATCTTCTTACATCTTCTTGGAACTGCATGCATAATCAGGATGTATGATATAAATTGAATTCCAACTTTCTAGCTCCCTGAGGGCTAAATCTCTTATTCTTTATGTCACTATGGGTGCTAAAATCCGGGTCTGGCTAGTACCTTTGTTAAGTCGAAAGCAGCAATATTTACTGATGGGTCCAGCTTTGATTTCTTTATTTCATTTTAAGTCTTAGATATTCTCTATCTCTTCTTTTTTGCTCTTTTCTTTCTACTTCTCCTCCTCTTCCAACTTCTCTTTTTTCTTCTATTTTTATCTCAATTATTATTGATTTATTTTATTTGCCCTAGTAAGTGTTTGTGGTAGAGTTGGGATAAAGTTAATTAGAGCAGGCCAACTCATTCCATCATATTAGCTGGTAAACCTCACACAGTTATTATTTGATTACATTATTGAAGACATAATATTTGCCAGAACTAAAATAGAATTTTATTTTTTTATTTTATTAATTATTCCACCATTTAAGTTGGATTAAGAGTTGGTGAGAAGAAATGTTCTACCTCCCAAGCAGACTCAAACACATATACATTCTTTCTCTATCAACTCTACTTCCCTTATTATCTCTCCCTCTCTCTTTCTTGCTCCCTCTTTCTCTCTCTAAGTTGTTCATACATATAATCAAAGTCACCAAAATCTAGTGAGAGAAGTAAATACATATAAATCAGGAGTACATTCATCCTGGAAAGGTTTCTATTGCCTCTTCGCTGCCTAATGGAACCTGTAACTATCATAGATACTTGCAAGTGACATGTATCTGGCTAAGAAACACTTATAAAAACAGTATACACATTAGTGCATTGATTTAGAACTACTTATAGGCATATAACAAATTCCTGAATAATATTTGGCACTGGTAAAACCACTTCCTTTGTTGTGGAAATAAATGCAATAAAAGTTGTATGTATATGTTTCTGATGATGTTATCCACATTTGGAAATTCTGAAAAAAAGTGTTCTGTAAAGTAAGGTTTCTTCTTTCTCCTCTTTATTTGAGGCCATAATGTCATCTACACATGTTCTTAGTGGTCCCTACTTATGAGAAATAGATGTAAATCTGTATTTGTCTTTTAGCTGTTCTTTCATCTTGAGGGAATGACATAACAATACTTGGTGTCACTCTAGCTCTATCAATTTAATTTTTAAATAAGAAATAATTATTTTTGAAAAGTAGTGATCTCTTTTGTATTTATAAAATATTTCTAAATCACAAATATAGATTTTATTCCATAGATATCACACTTACTATTAATCAAGTAATTTTCAAATAAGTAAACCTAGAGTAACTTCTTAATAACTTTCATGAAATTTTATTTCACTAACCAAGAAAAATTCACTTAAATTGAATACTTTTCTTTTGGATTTTCATCTGAGAATAGGTGACTGAGTTGTGCAGAAATGTTGATCTTTTTTTTAAAGGCCAAAATTTCTGAAGAATAATATGAGATCATGAACTGCACTTAACAATTGTCTCAGAGCTGAAGCTTTGAGGAAAATCCCAATGTCTTGGCTGTTATTTATAAAGTAAAGAGAGTAGAGAAGTCAAGGAAACACAATAAAAATGATTCTCCCTTGCTGTAAGCATCTTTGATATATAATTTTAGCCAGAGGATTCTCAACCATACAGCTGATATTGATTTCAGGAGGCGATAGGTAACAACTGCCTTTAACCAAGAAAATTATTTTGTGTTCAGTAATGGAAAAAATGATAGTGGTCCAGGTGATTCATATTTTTGGCCCTAGGGCAAATCCATTGATTATTTTATATTTTATTGCCACTGTGTTGAAAATGGAAGATTTCTTCCTCGTGTTCTTTATTTTGGCAAGTAAAAAAACAGCACTGGGATTTTTATAGAGCTATAATCATTCAAGAATGTAGAATGGATTTTGTTGGGTCATGGTGTGTGCCTTCCCTGATGTTTTGCATGTTAAACACTTTATAGTTGTGTACTAAATGCCTACAGTAGTCCAGTAGCTTTGCTAGGTACTATTAGAAAGTACTAGCAAAGAGTAACTTTAATTCCAATATGATACATATATGTTTGTAACTATA
Organism: Hyaena hyaena; assembly: GCF_003009895.1. Taxonomy (NCBI): domain Eukaryota; kingdom Metazoa; phylum Chordata; class Mammalia; order Carnivora; family Hyaenidae; genus Hyaena; species Hyaena hyaena. The sequence continues at coordinate 399,075 of NW_024081667.1, forward strand.
TAGGTATGTGTGCAAGTGTATGTATGTTTTTCTCCCTATCTAGAAATTCAGGAGACAATCAATACAATGTTTTCTGATATTGTCTGTGATTAAAACAGTAGGTCACAGTGAGCTTCTGAACAAGTTTTTTAAAGTAAAGTTACAGAAGACTCCTTGAGCTTTCCAATCCCATCATATCATAGCAAATGATGGGCTTCATCTACTCTTCTACTCTTTATGAATGAAAGTCTCTGGAGATAGTACTCTATGTTGCAGTAAGTCTGTGCTTTGAGACAAACCAAATCAAAGTCAACAGGCAAAAATACAGGTAGTCCTTGACCCTTGAATGATAGACCAAGTAAAATTTAATTATCAGGTTCACCATTGGCTCTGAAGCTGGACTGTATTTGTCAGGAGCACCATACCAGTGAAGAATTAGTTCAGTTCAGGATGAGCACACGAGTAAATTTATACACATATGTGCATCTTATAAGTGTGACTAGAATTCAGTGTTTCTTCAGTCAACAGAAATTTCATGAATAAAGGTAAGCTAAAAATCACTATGGCAAGAAAGTGCACCAATGGTTTTGATTGTGAAAATTCCCTCTTTTGTCAGTTCCTTCCAAAAATTCTACAATTCTCTAACTAAATGTTTAGGTTTACCTCTCCTTCTGAGTTTACTCACACTCTTTTGCTTATTTTTTCTTCTGTTGATTCTTCCCACACCAGAAAAAAAAAAAACAAAACTCAGCCACCTTGCCATAGGCAGTTTGAGGTGCCATAAGAAATGATCATAGGCTGGGTGGTTTAAACAACAAACATTTATTTTCTCACATTTGTGAAAGCTGGAACTTTCAGATCAGGGGCCAGCATGGTTGAGTTCTAGCGGAGGCCCTATTCCTGGTATATAGAAAGCTGCCCTTTTGTATCCTAGCATGTTGAGAGAAAGGCGTACATATTTTCCTCTTCTAAAGATACTAATTCCACCCTGGGGGCTCCACTGTCAATGAACTAATTTCCTCCCAAAGACCCCACATCCTGAAACCATCTTATTGGAGTTTAGGGCTTCAGTATGTGAATTTGTAGTCCATAACCCCACTGAACATGCCACTACTGTTGGGTTGATCAAAGAGAGCCATAATGCTTGTGAAAGCCAGTGTTTGCAACACAGTCTTTGCATGTGTGCATGAACACACAGTCATGTGTTTGCATACATGTACTTGTGAACACATGAATGTGCACATGTGGATTTTGAAGACACTACCTTTAATCCAAGGGGAACCTACTGCTGTACCTCTGTTACCTTAGGAATTTTAAGGGCTGAGCAAGAAGACAGGGTGATGCAACATCACTGCCATCTGCCCCCCTCTACTTATCTTACTCTCTTTGAACCAAATGTATATGCCTTGATGTCTTATGAAAACTGATTTCTACAAATCTGGTTTAGAATTTATTTCACATACCAATAAGATTCAACAGAAATAAGGCTCAAGCTGTTACAAATGAAAAACATAATCCTGTCTACCTACACTGAATGGTTTAAGAGCCCGCCTGTAATTTATGAAAATAAATGTAAAGCTAGTGGATTAATTTTGAGAGCTGCTTATTTCAAGCATCTTGTTAAGTGTTTTATATATACTTCATTTTAAATATTTACAACAAATATTGTATACTATTATTGTATCCAAATTAATAGATATATTGTGACATTATGAGGATAAGCAACTTGATTAAATTGATATGACTAGTCTGTAAGGAATACCAGCCTGGGAAATACAAAGCCAGAAACTGCTCTTAACCAGTATGGTGTCTGTTTAAGGATGGGCTAAATGATTGGCCTATCAATCTTGGAGGTTTATTAAATAATAGTCTGGGTATTCAAGAATTTATTCGATGGAAATAAGTCTATTGGGGGGCCTGGGTGGCTCAGTTGGTTAAGCGTCTGACTTCAGCTCAGGTCATGATTTGTGAGTTCAAGCCCTGGGACGGGCTCTGTGCTGACAGCTCAGAGCCTGGAGCCTGCTTCAGATTCTTTGTCTCCTTCTCCCTCTGACCCTCCCCAACTTGTGCTCTGTCTCTCTCTACCTCTCAAAAAAATAAATAAATGTAAAAAAAATTGAGTAAGTCTATTGATACCATAAAGTTTTCTGTAAGTTAAAAAAAAGAAAAGAAAAAATTACAGTTAATGCAAATGAAATATTTGCACATATATATAAGTTTTACATAGAACATATATATATATAATCCATAAGTTTTGCTCAATAACATATTTAAAATAGTAATAACAATATGCTTCAATAAAAGAAATGTCTCTTATTTCTGTGGTTCCTATTTACTTCATGGAGAAATGCAAGATATTCTTTTTAAAATAAGAATTCTAAAAGAACAGAATCTTATCACCATTCCTGTTGGGAAATGTCATTTTAGCTGACATTACCATTTGTAAAACATTTCAAATATTATATTTCCCTGTTATTATCGTTAAAAAAATACAAGTATTTCAAACTTGCTAACCAAGCTGATTGCAAAACTGGTCTGCTAACCACAAAATTTTCCAGAAAGCTACACAGCCAACTGTATTCTCTTCTCTTAATTTAACCAAGAAATTGTTTCTATTGCTACTTGTAACACTTCACTGACCCACGTGATATACTACGTTGCCTCTTCAATTATATAAAAGGAATGCTTCATAGACCTCAGAGCCGGCTCAGAGCTGAGGTTTAATGTGATATACAGACTCCTTTTAGGGTCAAAGCATAGAGACTTTGCTTACAAACTACTTTCCAGTGTGAACTGCTCAATCCCTGTTCCGCAGAAATATTATATAATGTTACTTCTCCAGTTTTGACTACTTTTACCACAGTTTCCAAGAGGAATACGTATTTTTAAAAATTGATATCATTTAAGACAAAACCTAAATCAACTATAAGTATCTTTACATTAGGAAAATATGCAGAGGGGCGCCTGGGTGGCTTAGTCGGTTAAGCGTCCGACTTTCGCTTAGGTCATGATCTCGCGGTTTGTGGGTTCGAGCCCCGCGTCGGGCTCTGTGCTGACTGCCAGCTCGGAGCCAGGAGCCTGTTTCAGATGTGACTCCCTCTCTCTCTGACCCTCCCCTGCTCACGCTGTCTCTCTCTCTCTCCTAGAAATAAATAAAACATAAAAATTTTTTTTAAAAAGAAAAATATGCAGTAATCAAACTGCTATGTTTAATATAAACAATTTGAGTCATAACTGTCATATTGATAAAACAAAATATTGATGCATATAGAGACTTGGGGTGATTTTATTTGAATGGATCAATTTAGCTCCAAACTAATTCTTATATAGGATATTTTTATAAAATGTATTTAGAAGCTTTTGCTGTTTTCTTAGTTTAACTGAACTTCTATTTCATTGATAGTTTCTTTTATCTGTGAAATCCATACCTATTCTTTTACATAAGCATGGGAGAGGGTAAGAGAAGGGGGGTAGATTTTATAACACTTTCTTACTTTCTCCTAAGGTCTATTATATATATAGATCTCCTATATGTCTCTGGTTCAAAAATAATAATTTTTATTTTCTTAGTAAATCAACGATTTCATCTAGCATCCTTAATAAATTTACCAAAAGCTGGATAAAATACTCACATTTCTTTGGTAATACATTGCATTAATATTATTTTTATTCTTACTAGTAATTTTTTATGGTTTCTCTGTTTTTCACGGATAGATTTTCTAGTTCCTTTTTTTTTACTGCTTTTCTTTTTTTGTTTTTTTTTTAATGTTTTTCAGTTATTTCTGAGAGAAAGAGACAGCGTGAGCAGGGGAGGGTCAGAGAGAGAGGGAGATACAGAATCTGAAACAGTCTCCAGGCTCTGAGCTGGCTGTCAGCACAGAGCCTGACACAGGGCTCGAACCCGCGAACCGTGAGATCATGACCTGAACTGAAGTCGGATGCTCAACCAACTGAGCCACCCAGGCACCCCACTGCTTTTCTCTTAAACAAGGTAAATAATACTTAGCTTTTTTTCTTCATTCTAGTATTATTGGACTTTCCATTTTACTTACTTTTGCTTTTTTTTTTTTAGCATATATTTTCCCTTAATCAATGTTATTGCTTTTGGTTCTTTTTTTCCTAGCACTGAATTAAATATAGTATTTCATTCATTTACTTTCACTTTTTCTTACTTAGTAATATATGCATTTCAGGTCATGATTTTTTTTTCTGAACACAACTTTACTTGATTAATGACATAAAATTGTCTTGTTGTTAGTCTTTAGATTGTATTCTGCCCCATGGTAGCCAGTAGCAACATGGAGCAATTTAAATTTAATGTAACTAAAAATGAAGGAAATTTAACATTTAGTTCCTTCATCTCCATAGCCACAACAGGTATGCATTTACCTATCACTCTTCTTAATTCTGTTTCATGAGAGTGAATTCATACTATATTGTTTTGTAAAATTATTATTTTCTTCCTCTTTAATAGTTTCAAATCCTGACCTTTTTTATTTAACAAACCATGTGAACTAAAGAAAGTTACTCAACACTGAAATACCTGTAAATATCAGCAAATTTCTCACTCAGCTGTTGTGAAGATAAATGTAACACTACACACATGCAGAACTTGGCATATTTCCAATTAACTATTAATTTCTCAAGTAAAGTTAACTTTATAATTATTTCTATTAACATGTAGTTTTTCCGCAGTTGGTAACAAGTACAGAGTATTCTATATAAAGGTAACTCAAGTATTCTATATAAAGGTAACTCGCTTGGTGCTTATGAGCTATCATTTTTGAATACAAAGTTTCTAGAATTCATGCCACAAATTTTTAAGAATTTCTTAGGTTGATACATAATATTAAAATTGTTGGGTATATAGACCCATGTGTATGTATGTATATACATGTAACCAACTCTGAGTGTGTGTGTGTGTGTGTGTGTGTGTGTGTGTGTGGTTGTGTGTGTGTATACACATCACATCAGTTGTAAAGACTGTCTATAATTGTGATTAAACTAGTGGACTTCAAACTTCAGTATTTCTGCACTATGAGTGCATGAGGTGTCCCATGACATATACAATATGTGGAAAGAATATTCTGGCTAACCGGCATACATGCTTTCAAAAATGGACCTGATTGAGAATGGGCCTTAAATGAATTCTGACATTCTTCTGCCCCCCCCTTTTTTTTTTTTAACATGGATTTATTTTTGACAAAGAGAGAGAGAAAAAGTGCCCCAGAAAGGGGGCAGAGTGAGAGGGGAACAGAGGACCCAAAACAGGGTCTGTACTGACAGCAGAGAGCCTGATGTGGAGCTCAAACTCACAAACCCAAGCAGGAACCATAAGATCATGACCTGAGCTGAAGCTAGACACTTAACCAACTGAGTCACCCAGGTACCCCCATCCCTCTTTTCTTTTAAAAGTCTTTTTTCTTCCTTTTAAGGAAGAAAGTTACATCTACCACTACAGCAGGATTCTCACAAGAGAGTCCTGACACCCAGGCTTTTCTTTCCAGGAAGCAACTTTATTCCTGTGGGCACTGCTCAGTTCATGCACACACACACTCTCAGTCTTTCTCTCTTAAAAAATAAACACTAAGCATAATATATATAACATACTTTATAAAATTATTCAGGGAGAGTGAAATGGAAATATATTTTCAAGAAGATAAACTGTAACATTGTAATCATGAAACTTCTTTACATATTTTAAATAGATAATTGATATCTATTTTTCAATGAATAAGATAATGATATTGCTATTTTATTTTAAAATATCAAATTTATTTTTGAAATTATGATCTTTGAAATTTATACAACTGTTTTAGGTACTTATTTATTTTTAAAACCTTATTTATTCATTTAGAGAGAAAGAGAGAGAGAGAGAACTAATTGGCAAGGGGGAGAGAGAGAGAGAGAGAGAGAGAGAGAATCCCAAGGAGGCTCCATGCTGACAGCCCCAATATGGGGCTTGATGCCATGAGCCCTGAGATCATAACCTGAGCCAAGATCAAAAGTGGGACCCCCAACCTCCTGAGTAACCCAGGAACTTCATATTTTAGGAATGTGTTTAAAATGTAAGAGGAACTACTTAGATCTTCAAGATTCTTTTAGGGTTACCTGTGCAAAAACATTAAATATCAGTTTGTTTGTTTGTTTGTTTGTTTGTTTGTTTGTTTTTAATATTGTGGTTGTCCAAAGTACCTTTGAGTTTACCTATGGCTAGAGTTTTCTAAGTTAAGTATAATAAAGAGACGTGGTGGATTTGGAGTTGAGTATTCATCTCCCACTAAGATATACTTACTAATTACATTGAAGGAAAGCATCCTAGTGCAGGAAAAGTCAGAATGTCCATTTAAGTTTCTGGGATAGGACCAGGCAAGTAATCCAATTATCCTCTCTTGTACTCCAGGCTAACATTTTAAGTTAGTTTGTATGTTTTGTTTGTTTTACCTCCTGTCTTTTACAGATATCTGAAGCTTAATCAGGGACAACCACCCACCCTTTCATCGAAAGCGTTTGTTTTGATGATTCCCTGTGGTTCAATCATGCCTCCTGTGCCTCTTCCCTCTGAGTTTGAAAGTTTTCCCAATGGACAGAAAAACTCTCACCTCTGAAGAAACCTACTGGTGTGTCTGCTTTGGTAACGGTTTCTTCTCTATGACTTCTCCATAAACTAACCCTTTGGGCATTCTTTCTTAGAGAAATGACTCACAATTCATGCTCCATCTGTTTTTTCTCAGCGTTTATAGGTTCATTCTCCTTTGTTGCATCCTCTCTCCTATCTTAGAAGTAATTCCAACACAATTTGAGAAAGTAGCAATGTCCTTTATCAGAGTGATGAACTTGTAATTTCTGACATTTTCCATAAAATATGCTTAATATGCATCTAACTTTGAGGCTTGTAAGAAATTTCAGTTTTTATTTGGTTAATACAAGCTACTTTAAAGGTAGAATTTTTGTGTGTTTTGCAACATCTCGATAATCTTTGCATTTTATTTTTATATTGTTTTATATTGTGGCATATACAATTTTTCCTTTTGGTTTATTTATGTTGAGAGTAAGAGAGAGAGTGCGTGCACACATGTGAGGGTGGAGGAACATAGAGAAAGGGAGAGGAAGATCTCAACAGGCTCCACTCTCAGCACAGAACCCAGTTATGGGTGAGTCGAGGGGTTGGAGGTCATGAACCATGAGATCATGACCTGAGCTGAAACCAAGAGTCAGATGCTTAAACCAGCTGAGCCACCCAGGTACCCCAGCATATACTGTCTGTATGTAAGACTATTAGAATGGCTATATTGACTGTATTGACTCACTATTTAGGTCAGCTTCCCAGAATTATCACTTATAAATTTAGTAAAATTCATCATTTCACCCTCCTGAACTGGTTCTGTTTTCATCCACTGTTGTCTTAGTGTCACATACACATTAAAAATGGTTATTTCTGCTCAATCTAATAAACTAACAACAGCATAAATGTCATATTCCCCTTTTTTCAAGAGTTTTGGCATAAAAAGCAATTGCATATGCAAATAATTATTGGTAACATTTTTCATGTGCACCTATCAAATAACATGAGTGTGGTTGTTTGAAAGAAATGTGAACATTGCAATTTACAAGTATATACTTAAATGTACTATTAATGCTCATTTGAGCTATAACTAAGTTCCCACACTGTGGCTTTACTCAAAAGTAAGTAACATAATGTCTGAATAAAATAAGTCTCATGGTGTGCTCTTATAAAATGGAGGAGTCTAAAATGCAAACTTCTCAGGTTATACAATTTATTAAAATGGAAGTAATTTCAAACAGTCGTCTGTTTCTTGTTAGTCTTTAAATATGCAAATAAGAAAGGCCATTTGATTTATTCATTTTTATTTATGACATTTCCAGATGGGAATATAACTTCTCATTATGTATTCATTCCCACTTCCAAGCCTCTTGACTTTGCATCTTAGCTTTTGAAAACAAATTGATGCCTAAGTATTACAAATTGAATCTTAACCATTGCAACTAATCCCAACCCAAGATGGTATAAATTTAAAATCTCTGACAATGAAGTATTGTTGTCAAGTGATTGGTCTGTGGAGTTTAGCCTTAGGTTTTTATCAAGAAATTCATAATGAATTCAAATAAATGTAATTCATGGATGAAGAAGGAATTATATTTCATATATTCTCATATTTCACCTTGGATTGGAAAAGACTTCATGACTTTTTACATTGTTGAAGTAAATTTACTTTTTTGTTATTGTTGTTATTTGTTTATTTAAAGGAACATCTTCATTTTTTTTAAGAAGAGGTAACCGATTTTCACAATTAGAGGAATTTTCCAGATAAGAGTATATGCGTATATATGTATGAATATATATATTAGCGATGACCTCTCTAGATAGTTTGGTATACTAATATAAATGAGCTCCTGTTAAAATTAACAAAACCGCAGGATTGGAGGGGAAGCTAGGTGTTTGGAGAATAGTATGTTATTTATACTGTTTTTTTTTTTCCAAATCAAATATCTAAGCATAATATGAAGGAGTCAGATTGTGCTTAGCAATTATGGTTCTTTATGACCAGTTAGAGAGGCACATCTGTTAAATTTATTTATTTATTTAATCTAAAATTTTTGAGAAATCTTTGAGCATTGCCAAAGTGTTAAATGTGATTTTTGGCCCATATTTTAACAACATAGAATTTGAAGATTTCTATGGAACACAAACATATAGCTCCCTGCTTGCCATTGTTTACAACCGCATTAATAGACAGACTTTTTGAAAATTATCTGTATTTGTTATCTTTACCTCTTATATATATTTTGTCCAACACATTCCACCCTGGAAGCTACAGTGAAAATGTTTCAAAAAAAAAAGTACTCAAAAATATCCAAAGGTCAATTAAAGATAAAGGTCAAAATGGTTGTTGCTCATGTCAGATAATGTCAGTAGACCGGTAAGGGGTTGTTGGTGATAGTTCAGTGAATAAAAATGCTATATAGTCTACAACCACCCTGTTTCCCTAATATCCTAAAATCACTTCCTGTTCATTTATATTTAAGCAAAGGACACCTTTGAGGTCAAAAGTCAGTAATGGAGCAAGGAATCAATTAGAACCAATCCCAACTGAGTGCCTGGGTTGCTCAATGGGTTGAGCAGATCAGGTCATGATCTCAAGGTTTGTGAGTTCTAGCCCCACATTGGGCTCTGTGCTGAAAGCTCAGAGCCTGGAGCCTGATTTGGACTGTGTGTATGTCTCTCTCTCTTTCTGCCTCTCCCTTATGCTTTCTCTCTCTCAAATAAATAAACATTAAAAACATAAATAAAATGAAAGAACCAATCCCAATTGTTTGAGCTAGAACATAGACCTATCTCTAGTAAACATATTGTTGTTGATACATTCAGTCTGATTGGAGATGATTCTTTACTTCTGATCTGGCATCCTCAGAAGATATTCCCATATATTTTCTCCATATTTTTGCCAATGTAAATTAGCAAAATTTTGCAGTTCCTTATGTGTTAATCTTTCTCCTCTCAAGTTAGACATTGAGATTCTGCTTTCACTCCCAAGTTGGAATATAACTTCATAGGTCTGAAGGCAATGGGGAAATAATCTGAAAACATTTTGTTTACCCACCCCAAGGCGACCCATCAGTCAAATAGGTCCTCCAAAATGATACAATGATATATTGATATATTCTCTTTCAATTACAATTTTTGTGATATGTGGAAAAAGTTGTAGTTCACATTCTCACTTAAAGTCCTACATTTCTTTCTTTAAATATACCCCTTTATGAAATATTCAGTAGCAGAATGTGGAGAAGACAATGGAGATCCATATAATATTCACAATTGGAAAGAGATTTTGAAAGAAATTGTGATGTTTTTCAGTGCACTGTGCTGTTTTATACTTCATTTATAAAACATTTTATGTACTGTAAACATTTTGTAACATTGATTTGCTATTTTTACAACCTATGCAGGATTATTTTATCAAGAAAGCAACAGAATTAATATCTGATTTGATACCTTCCAACCTCTAATTTTATGGTGATTCACTATTATAATTTTTCCTGAAGTGGCATATCATTAGTTTTAAAATGAAAGTCATTTAACAAATGGGCTGGATATACATTTTTTAACAGACAGAAACATACCTTTTGGCAATAAAATATAAAACTGTAAATTCACTTTGGAAATACTAAAGAAGAAAAAGCCTTGAAAATTATGGTGCAGGAGTCTCAGTTCCAATATCTTAGAGCTTCCTGACCTTCATTTACTCAACATATACTGGGCATTCCATACAAAATCATGCCAATTTAAATTTTTAATTTGACATATTATTTTCCATAGCAACCTGACTTTATTTTGAGAGTAGAATATTTTGGCAGTGACTTGTTACTAGTTTTTATTCTATATCATTCATTGTCTTCCTTGAAAGAATTTAAATGTTACATGGGTGCTGCAAGCCCTAGCAAGCATGCTGCTTAGTCCTTGGCATTGACTACTGACCTAGTTACCATTGCGGGGTAAGGTTTGAATCTGGTAGATAAGGTATGATGATCTTTTAATCCTATTCTCCTTTCAACCGTTCCCTAATGCAATATGGAGGCCAATATATATTGGCTTACAGTCTTGAGCATTTAAAGTTTTCCTCTGGGTCTCCTGGGTGGCTTAGTTGGGCTCTTGATTTCAGTTCAGGTCATGATCCCAGCATCGCAGGATTGAGCCCTGCCTTGGACTCCATGCTGAGCATGGAGCCTTAAGGATTCTCTCTCTTTCTCTCTCAACCTCTGTCCCTTCCTTGTGTTCTGTCTCTCTCTAAACTAAAAAAAAGAGATTATTTTCAATTATTTAGCATGATAAATTAAAACACTAATATTAATAAAGTCGTATCATTTCAATGTCAAAATTTAGAGTCATTTGATAATTTAAAATATTATTCCTAATAACCCATATAGTCCTAGAAATTAAATAGTATTTTCTAAAATTCTCATTTCAATTGGAGTCATTCATAATATAAATTCATAGTTTTCAATGGAGCATATGTAGCTGCCCACCTGACCTGAATGGAAGTATGAAGGTGAAAATGTAGATAAAGTTCAGTGTTGATTGAGGGAACACTTGTTGATTATAGATGTGTATCACAGAGAATCAAGGATCAGCTGAAATCTCTACCAGTGGACAACTTTTAATCTAGTAAAGGGGAATAGACACATATAGGGATGCTAAAAGTACTGAGATGACGTCTATGTAAAGAGAGATTGACTGAGGTAAAGGAGTTCTGTTAGATACCTTGAAAGCTGATCATGTCTATTAGAAAAAGAAGATACCACATTAAACATAGACTTGAGTATAGACAAAATATCATCCCTGCCTTCAAAAAGCGTATGATGTGGTTGTGTCTAAATATTTCTATTTTTTTCACTTATTAATTTAAATAACAATTAACATTGATGTAGATATTCACAGTGCTTCACAGGTGTAAGAATAGTATCAGAAAGGTGTTTAGGCTTTTCAGTGAAAAGGAACAGTGGATTCTCAAGGGAAATGTTCCCATATCTACAAAGTCCTAGGACTGAGAAACATCTGAACTGGCACACTCAGAGTGAAGTTTACACTGGATACTTCAAATCTACCTTAGCCTTCATCTTTGGGGTTTTATCATGGGAAAATAAAATAATCAATGTGATAAAGCACATAATAGAATAAAAACCTGGGAGAAATATGGTTGTGTTGTGTTTGAACAGTGTTGTTCAACATACTGATCAAGAAGGCCATGAGCAATTTGGTACTTTTATATGGAGTTATCACTGAGTAAGAGTAAGTAAGCAAGGCTCAACTTTCTCTGTAAAGCAGAATGTTAGTAAGATAGATTTTTGCAATAGTCTTTATTCAATAAGCCCTAATTAAACCCCTACTATAATCCAGACATGTATGTGACAAATGGATAAATAAATAAATATGCTGCAACAAAGTGATAATTCCTCTTTGTGGAGCCAATCAACTTGCTGCATCTCTAAGCAACACTAGAGATGTATGTATATAGCTCCTCTGTAGTCCCTCCCCATATGTCCCATGTGATATTAATTGTCATAACTCATGACTACTTTCTGAATCATGGAGATGGTCTTAATCTGGTAAAACTTTTACTCTATAGACACAAGTAATGAGTGGTACAGTGAAAGATCTTTTCCCTGACATGGGTAGGGAATTAATCAGCTTATTAACAGCAAATTTAAGGTAGTTCAGAAGGCAGAGAAAAGTGAACTTACTGAAATAAATTTAATTAAATGGTAGACATAGTAAAAATTTTGGTGATAACTCTTCTGAAAAAGGTAATCAGTATCTAATAACTTTCAGATAATATCCAATACTTTGATTACCTTAGGTCTGCAGAGTTAAGAAGTCATAATAAGGAGGTCAAGAAGTACACTGTGTACCAGAAAATTATAGTTACTAGCACAGCACCACATATACTCAGACATTGAATAAGTATTTCTAGGTAAAAACTTGATAGGATTGTGTCTGCCTAATATGGTTTATTAAATGAGGAATTGGAAATGTGGAAAAACCAGGTTCATAACTGGTTTTAATCCATTTTCCTTTGTTCAGGCTCAACTGAAAGCTCTTGAATAATATAGTCAGTAATCAAAAGCTGAATGCAGGCTTGATTATTCAGACAATTTGGGGCTTTGTCAATCCTCTTCAAGAACACTCTGCTGTGATCATGAAATGCAATTCAATGTACAAAGTTAAATATAAATAGGATATGTTTACAGGTGTAAAAATATGGCAGTGTCTCCATGAGGGTGCTATTTACATGACTGTGTTTGCTTTGTGAAAATTAATCAGGCTACATGCTTATAATTTCTGTACTTTTGTGTGTGTATACTGTGCTTCAAAAAGGTTTTGTTAAAAACATTATGGTGTTATTTTTCCTCCATGATTATAATATATTCTTCAGTTATTGTTGAATGGAATTGACTTCATGGAAGTAACATGAGATGAGAAAAAATGTGTTGAACTAAAACAAAGCAACAGAGAAATCAAGATGTGAAGGATGGTGAATATGAAAAAGAAAGCTTTAGACAATGTGGGAGGTTTATGCATGTTTTAAGTTTGCCAGGACTCTTTATTTATGAGTAAACCTTTCTTCCTTATATGCCTATAAGTGTCTACTTGCTAATAATGTGCATGAGCTTCAGTAAATGTTTTAGTCAGCATTACATGTATAAGCAGGGGAAATCATTTGTCTGTCGGTGGTTCTTGTTAAATTAAATGAAAAGTAATATAGTGACATACTGACTAGCAAGTCATATAATTGGAATTTTGACCCATGTCTAATGCTAAATAGATGTATAATCTTGTATAAGATTCACATTTCTGGAACTATAATTAAGTCATCTATAAGGAGGAGGATGATTTTTAAAACCTCTACCATATTTAAGTAATTTGTTATTATATTATAAAAATCTAAAGCAAACGTTTTAATTACTAATCAAAAGAATATTGAATTTTTCTGTTTTATTTTATTTTATTTTATTTTATTTTATTTTATTTTATTTTATTGGTTAACATACACACATTCAACACTCTTCTAAGGAATTAAGAGATTGATAAATAAGGCTACTATGTTCTTTGAAAATTGAAGAACCTTCTTTTCTTAATTTTTTTTAATGTTTATTTATTTTTGAAAGACAGACAGAGTGCAAGTGGGAGAGGTCCAGAGAGAGAAGGAAACAGAATCCTAAACAGATTCCAGGCTCTGAGCTGACAGTACAGAGCCCTATGTGGCTCAAACTCATGAACCATGAGGTCATGACCTGAGCCGAAGTCAGACACTTAACTGATAAAGCCAACCAAGTGCCCCCAATTGGGGAATCTTCTACAAGTGACCTTCTTAAATATCTTGGAGACACATGGAGATTCCATGTTATGGAGTAACCATAATCTATATGTTAAGTCTACTTTATTTTAAGTATTAAAATATTAAAGTATTTTATGTATTAAAAGCTACCCCCTTTTTCTTTTTTTATTTTGTCTGCCTTGTAGTAAGAGATTATTCCTAGAATAAAGCTGGAATACTGAATACAGTACTTAGGGTTATCTACTAATTTTCTTTTTTTCATATTGCTTTTGTTTCAAGAATAAATGAATACTAACTTATTCACTAATAATTAATGCATTTTATTATTAATAATGTTATTAAATTATTAATAATTTGAAACTAATAATAGGGGAGTAATAAAATACAGAGACAGGGAATGTTTGCCATTAGTCCATGAAAATATTTGAATCCTCTCTGAATTCATTCATTTGTGTTTAATTTCTCATGTTTTATTCACAGAAGTATCTAATATTATCTGAGTTCGCATATCCTTTTAGTTAACCACGTATACTGATATGCATTTGTCTGGCATATGGTGGACCCAAAATGAGAGAGGATTTGTGGTTCATCATGGAAATTAGGAGACCAGAAACAGTATGCTCATTTCATTAAATAATTGGGGGTGTTTCCTCAGAGAAAAAATACCTTTTTTTCCCCTTCTAAAACAAAGATTTGAATGTTAAAATGGAAATATACTAAAATCATGCTCTCTTCTGTTGGAAGGGAGGGGGTTATTCAAGCAATATAATGGAGGGCTTTAGAAGGAACACAATACGTCTGACAGGAAAGAATCAAATTCTTCTGAAATGCACACTAATTGTTCCTTCTCCAATCATGAGGTGAATCTCTGGCCTCCTCTGACATCTCTGTATCCACAGTAGAATTACTTCAAGTAGGAATCAAGATCTTATATCCAGAATTCCTTTAATATCTTACCTTTCCTCTGAGATTGACTCGTTGCTTCAGATCTGATTAATGTTCTCACTTCTTCCCTTAGATTTAAGGAATCAAAAAAGCAATGTTGAGAAGACAAATAGCAGCCCTTGCTGAAGACTGAGGAAATGGCTATTACTTGGCTCTCCCTCTGAGAATGGTGCATGGTGTCAGGATGAATATAAACTGGACACTCGTAAGTGATGTTGTACAAATGTTGGAGAATGTTGTCAGAAATCAGCTGGCTGATATACAGAAACATGGCTATGATTCGTTACATACTGGTTTCCACAAGTATATATGTGGGTACAAAAAGAATAAAGTAGGAATTGCATACAGGGACATGATATCCAGTTTGCTTTCAAGGGTTAGAAGGGTTAAATTTTTTCCCTAGGACACTCATTCTGTGACTTGAGTTTAGATATCATGAGTGGTGACATGTGGCAGAGTGACACTCCTGATAAAGGACAAATTGAATACCCTACAGATCAGATTCAACGTTTGAGATAGTTAAGGTATTGAGTTAAAATACAAAGTAGACGAGCTTCAATGTGTTGGATAGAAACTGGTGGCCAGGCAGGTCAAGGCACAAGAATAACAAAGAAATATAAAGCCTGGTAGATACTACCACCCAGTCTCACATTGTAGGCTTTCTCAGTGGTCCATCATACACTGCGCCCATCTCCCATCATTCCTTCTCACTTGCCCTTATCCGTTGTAGACCTGGGGCCTTTTGAATTTCAAATGAATGAAGACCTAGTTCTCTGTGCACACTGAACTGTCTGAACACTTGAAGAAAGATGATAAGCTCCATTTGAAGGGGTTATCAGAGTGAACATTTATTAAGGAATTGGATCTTTAGGCCAGGAAGTCAGGAGAAAGATGTCAGCTAAGGTTGACTTAATTACTTTCTATGAATTGAGATAGTTAAAAACATGGAATTAAGTGAGTTCTCACAGGTCTGTACATTATAGGACAGAATGGTAAGTAATTCACCTAATAATTTTCTCCCTATGGACTATGCCAGATTTCAGTATGTAGCCAATTCAAAAGTATAAACCAATGGTCATTCAAAAAGTTATCATCAATACATCTGGGAAAAATATGAATTTTTTCAGAGTTATTACAGTTTGGTTTCAATCTTCAAACAGAAAGTGGGGAAAGCCAATGGCTATTAACACCTTCACAAATTCCAAGATATACATCTTCCTTCAACTGGTTTGTCTCTTTAGAGCTGGTGAAATCCAGGAAGAAAAGGCCAAGGCCACCATTTGTGGAGGCTGACTCATCTCAGGACACTTTAGTTCAGACAACATTCCAAGCATAACAGAAATGACATTAGGGAAGCTATTTTCCATAATAAATCTGCAACACCTAATGGGCTAGATTATTTGGGTAAGCATGGATCAGACTGCAAACTTTACAAGGCTTTTCTAAAGTGGGTTCAGCCTGGAAGCCTAATAATTCATAATAGGAAATGTTTTGAATTTACACTTGAAAATGGCTATTGTGTTTAATGAAGCATACATACAATATAATTTTATAGCATTGTTCGTACAAGGATGGATCGCAACCAATTATAACTGTATTGCGAATACAGGTCTCCATAAGTTACAGCCCAGTACATCCACAGGTGTGAGAAAAGATCCATGAGAACGGGGCCAGTGGGCAAGGAAACACAACCATGTTCATTATGCTGCAGGCTGAGAAATGAAGCCGAAAGATACATTTCCATATCTCATGAACATTTCCTAAGTATTACAGGTTGGAAAGCCAATTTTTCATTCTGCTTTCTATTTTTTATGAAAGTGGGTTGGGGGTGGGGAGGGGCACAAAGTCTACTAGCTAGAAAGTTGTAATTATGTTCTTTATACAATGGATACAGGACTTTATCTTTATCTTGGGAGGGTTTTCTCTCCCAAGGAGAAATTTGTAGGTATGTATATAAAATAATTTATTAATGTTCAGATCTTTAAAATGCTAGATAATCATTTATGTATTGATGTGAATGTTATTGAATATCTAAAACGCTATCTGGTACTGTTAGTAACCACAGGGTAAGCCTCAGGAAAAAATTCAAAGAAAATTTTATTTTCACATCTTTAGTTACCAAGCCTTTACTTAGTATTGACTGTGGGGCATTAACATGGCAAAGGAAAAGAAAATTATTGGAGGAGGGAACACTTGATGATGTTTTATTGTTGTCTGACCCTCAGAATATCTTTAGATAAGAGATATTGAAATAACTTATAGGGGAGATTTAAATTATCATATAGGAGTCAGAGTTTAATTAGATTGGACATTTCATTATTTTCCCCCATTACCCTATGGAATAAGAGCTTTGGAGATAAACCAATTTATTACAGAATTTTTAAAAATCAAGACACAATTAACATATAGCATTGTATGTGTAAGATGTACCAAATATTGATATTATGCATGTATACTGAAATTCAGTGCCACTGTAGCAGTAGCTAACACCTCTGTGGTATCATGTGATTATCATTTGTTTTTGTGGCAACAACCAGGATGTAGTCTCTTAGGAAGTTTAATGTTTATAATATGGTTCTGTTGTCTATAATCACTTTACTAAGCATTAGATCTCCAGGACTTAGCTGCTAGTTCCAATATGATCCTTAAACTACATCTTTCCCATTCCCCCTGACCTTCAAGGATCTATCTTCTATCTATCTATCTATCTATCTATCTATCTATCTATCTATCTATCTATCATCTATCTATCTATCTACCTACCTACCTACCTATTTGAGTACATGTGTGTATGTCCATATGTATAGATATTAACTTTATCATTTGAATTGTAGTATATTTTAAACTTTTTAATTTTGTTTTAACATTTAACCAAAAAACAAATGCTTACTTTGGACAGTTTTAGGCACCAAACAAGGTAACAGATGGGATAGATTGAAAAATTATAGCCATGAAGTATTTTCTAGGAACTCACAGATTAGAGTTTTTGTGATTTTCCATTTCTGTGTTAGATAAAAAATGGCCTTCAACAGACACTGAGTAGAACAAAATAAACCATACCATCCCTATATTTATGAAAACAGTATTCTTTCCAATCTCCAGACTATAAGAATACAAAGACTGTCAAGAATACAAAGATCCAGCAAGGATCTGAGCTCTGACTAGGTTCCTTGAGTCTCAGTGCTGAATAAATTTTATCATCCTAATATATGCAACCAAATAGGATTTTGTGTAAGCTGATTAAAATTATGTCTTTGTATAATGTCATTAAACCTTTTTCTGAAAGTAGAAATTCATATATTAATTTCACAGTATTCATATGGTTTAGTTTTGGATGGTCTTCTGTTTCTTTTGATGTATAAGGGAATATTCTATTTAGAATAAATCAAACATAAGTTTAATAAGTTTCTATTTCCATACAAAAGTTTTATGAGGGAACTCCCTGTTTTGTCATTTCTGAAAGAAAAGTCATTTTGTTTTATGCATACATTAGATTCAACATTGGGTCAATCAATGATAGTATCACCCATTCTTAGCCTCTGCTTGACAAGGAACTTGAGACACCATGCACAAACACACTCTGCTCAACAAAAGAAATTCTTTCTTACTGGCCAAGGTTTTGTCTATGCCAAAGCAACAAAGTCTTCCAAGAACTCTTGTTTCCTATATATAGTTGTACTATACTCCCAACTTTTTGCATTCTAGAAAAATTTGTAGATGAAATACTAAACACTCAAAAGTGAGATGTTTTAATTGGTGTACTGAGTTCTTATAATTCTAACTCCAAGAGAATCTCAAAGACTGCAACTTTCCGATAAGTCAGATTCTTCTTGTATGTTTATTTCTCTTACTATTCCACTTTATCTACATGACCCAGGTAAGCTTTTATTTCTTCATCCCTTTCTCCTTTCCATCTAAATGAGCTACTTTTATTTGGAAATTTATCAAAAAAAAATTACATTGTAACATTGCTAGATTGAGAGGTGATCTAAAGAATTTGAATGAAAACTTTGGCCAAGCGCTAAGTAAAGAATAATAATGAAGGACTTTCTTAGACTTCAGAATCCTTACCGTAGAATTCAAGATTTTGTTAAATCTTGTACTTATTGCCTTCAAGTACAAATCTGTGTCAATACTTTGGCTAATTATTCACCTCCTGGGTGAAAAAAAATGTTGAAAAGCAACAGGGCAAGAAAGAGTATAGCATCGGCTAAGAAATGGGAGTCTCAGTAACTACTTATATATCACTACATAAGTCTAAGTTTTCTTTTAAGAATTGTTCAAATGCCATCTGTTCTGAGACACCTTCTCAGATTATTGGATCAGTGGCTCCTTTCTTCTTTGTCTGATGCTTCATGTAGCCATGGAATGGTTAAGCAGTAAATACCATGTGTAGCTCTTGCCAGAAAGGATGCTTAATGTTATACAGAGAATGTTAGGCTGCCAAAGCTGCTTTCCAGCAGAGAATCTCTTGTTGCATTCAACTCTAATCCTGTAGATGTTCTTTGTGCCAATTATGAAAGAATAAGTGCCCCCTTTCAATACCACAGTAGAGTCAAAAGACACAGCTGTCCAGAGAAGGAACAAAAATGCTGGAGAACTTAAGACAATAAATCTGGAAAAATACCAGTCCAGAGGCAATTCTTTTAATGACATTTGGATGAGGGTTTTCACACATTCTTGGAAAAGGGGAATGGAGAGTTCTCCTGAGTACTTCTAAATAGAATTGTATAATTTTACTTAAGTTAAATACATGGTAATAAGCTCTCCAGTGGTCATTGTATACTGTGAAATTAACAGTTCTCAAATGGCATATATGTTTTAGTCTTTATAACTATCAAGTTAAAAATCCTTATATTAATTACAAAAAGACATCTGATTTATTTGGAGCTTACATGACTTCTAAGAAGAGTATGATATCCAGTTAAAGAAGTGTTCTTTTTTTAAATACATTTTTTAAATTTCTTCTTATTTATTTTGAAAGAGAGAGAGAGAGAGTACACAGGCAGTGGAAAGACAGAGAGAGACAGAGAGAGAGAGAGGGAGAGAGAGAGGATCCTACTATCAGTGCAGAGCCTGATGTGGGGCTCAACCTCAAGAACTGTGAGATCATGACATGAGCTGAAATCAAAAGTAGGATACTTAACCAAATGAGCCACCCAGTTGCCCCAAGAAGCATTCTTAATTTTGACTCTCCTGTTTCTTATTGGATTTGCTAAACAATGCATGAGCATATTGCTTCCTTACAGTGCTTACCACAGTATTATGATTGCATATGGCTTTTTATTATATTGTATATTCATAGAAGTAGTAGCTATAGCATATATCTTTATATGTGTGTATAAGAAAGAATACCCAAATTAGACGAAAAGATATAAGCCACTGCCTTGACTCAAGTTTATGGTTCTAGAGACAGACACACAAGTTAGGTCAGTGAGTCATTCCATTAAGATTTTAGACTTCAGATAGAATAAACATATTTGTTTTCTTTTGCCATGATTAAAATGTGAAAGTTCAAGCCCAAAGGTAAGCATTTGCCACAACTTCTATAAGGTGTTTGTTTAGTTGCTTGCTTGCTTATTTGTTTGTTTTTTAAAACCTGTCTGTACTCAGCAAAACAATTACAATGAGATGTAGAGAGCAGTCAAGGCTAGTAACAGGTAGACAAAATCCTAAAGAGGTTTAACTTAAGGGTCATATCATTTCTATCTCTGGGTTTCATGAGATGTGCTTTTATTACTTGTAACCATAAGATTCCTAAATAATATGGGGAATGGATGGTGAGAAGCAGGGAAGTATTTCCAGTTAGAACTCAACAGGTTGTAAATACGTCCTCTTCACATGAGTTTGTATAAAAAAGTGTCAAACTGAGAAATTAATGAGAATCTATGGAAATCCAGGAACAAAGCCCTAGTTCAGGCAGGTCTTGTGACAACTAAAAAGAAAACTCAAATATCATCAGGCCGCCTTCTCTTGGGAGCAATAATTTCTCATGCAACTTGTGCTTTTTTCGGCAACTGAATCCATTTTCCTTTCTTTTTTGCTTACTATTTATGCTCCCTGCTCTACTAAATTTTTGGATTGCTTATGCCCCTACTGAGGCCCATAATCACCTGGTACCTGGGATAATATGAACCCCAATTAAAATAGCTAACATATGCAACACTCACTGTTTTCCTGTGATCCCGTATAGGCTCTGCTACTCATCCAATCCTATCAAAGACACTACATCAGAAACTAGTTATGTGGAAGAGCAGGGGCTGTGGACAATCCATTTTGGTGATGATGGTGGGAGAAATAGCCCCTGAGTCCCATTTCCAACATTTGTCATCTCCAACAGCAGTTCCACGGAAAGTGACAGCCAATGACAATATGAGTGAAAGAAGCTGCGGCATTTACACCTCCCAACAGCAGCAGAAGACAACTCTTTATAGGCAAACTCTACTACAAAACTGGAAGTTCCTCTAACCTGATGCCTTCAGTTCTGGTCTACAAAACTCCCAAAGTGCCTATATGGTGTTTGTAATAATTCCCTTAGATTTTCCAGATGCGGTGTGCCTTCACTCGCAACTTATAATGCTGATGGTTACTAGTGCTTTTAGGTCAAGGGTTGGTAAGCTTTATCTTAAATGGTCAGAAAGTAAATATGTCAGGCTTTGTAGGTCCAATGCAGGAATATCGTTTATTATTGCTGTTGTCAGTGTCTGTTTTGCCATGTTGTTTTGTTTTCTTTTTACAACCTTGATTCAAGCGATGTACAAAACACAGATTGTACTTTGCAAATCCTTGCTCTAAGCTTTTAGCATTTCTACTCCTTACCTTAATCTCTTAGTTACTCTATTCCAGCTTGCAGAGAAATTTATTTGGTGCAATTAATCTCCCTGAAGCAAGCTGCTCCTAAAGATAGCCTCACTGTAATTTCTCATAGGGAAGCAAGGGGAAGAACTCTGAAGCCAATAGTTACCGCTAACATAAGCACACTACACGGTGAACATATGGGCCTTGCCAGACTGATTACCACCAACCCCCAAGATGAGCGTTCCCATGGACCTCATGACCTAGATGATCCCTACAGTCCCCAAGCACATGACTCTTGTGAGGATGGAGTGGAGTGACCACTGATAAAGTGCTGGAGCCTACTGATTGTATATTTTAAATTAGACAAACCTCAAATGCTATGTTTAGCCTTTACTTCTATTTTATTTAAGTGGATAAGAAGACAAACTACAATGGCATCAGGGAGGTTCTGGAGCCCCTGCATAGACTCTAGACAAACCAGCAGAAGCTATCAATACCCCTTAAATCCAAAAGATAGATGCGTAAGCCAAAACCAAACAAACAAGCAACTAAATAAATAAAATTCAGAGACGTTTCCAGATTGTGAAGCCCAGTTTTGACTTCCACTTATTAATCTTGTTTTCTCTCACCTCAACAGCTAGCGCACAGGGTCGTGATCTTCCGCTATCACCAACCAGACTGATTTGGACTTGGATCTTAGGGAATATGGTAAAAATGTTGTCTCTTAGCAGGGCTGGGAAGGAGTGGGAAAGTGTGCTCAATTAGTCACATGTATTTGAAGGAGGACCTTAGAAAGAAGCCTTCTAGCAAGTAAATGGCATGATGATCAATACCAAATTAACTCTTTTACTAAAACACTACTTCAAGTCCTTTTTGTTTTCATGGTGTTTCATCAACTTCATTTTTGGGCATTGACTCTAGTACTGCTTGAATACGGCAACTAACCAATAGGCATGACCTTAGGTTTTGAGTTGATCTGACTTTGGAACCCATAAGATATCAGACTGCAAGCCATCTTACTTAGAGAGATTCAATTAAGCCCAGCCAGACTGTGGTGTTAAAGTGCAACTTGAAATCGTAAATACTGTAATTAGTTAGTTCACTGGTATTAAATTATATTTCATTTTGTATCGCAAATTATAGTTCTTTTTTGTTTTTAAATGAAAAGGAAATACATTTTATAGTTAGCCAAGAGCCAAGAAAAAAGCATGGTTGATTATTCTTTATGAGAATCTGTAAGTTGTCTCTTTGGTCTTTGGTACCGAAAAATACTCTAGCTTTTTTTTTTTTTTTTTTTCTCCATGGTTAGACTAATGTGAATAAGTTTGTGTCATCCCTGTCAGTATTCATACTAAATTAGAGAATAATTTGCTTTCAGGTGCTTAAAAAATTGGGCGCTGTAGAGGTCTTTAATTACCAGGTCCATCATTCACATTTGATTATTATATTTTTCCCTGAATGAGACTTGATTTAAGTAGGACTTAGCTATTTAATGAGAATGTCAGCATTTAACACCTTCATGGTTTAGATTTCCCATAATATTACAACATTATGGATATGAAAATCTGCAAAGATGCTTCATCAGTTTTCAGAATCTTCAGGAATTGAGGAATAATATTAAAATCATAAAAAATATGGACAGTATAATAATTATTTCTAGTTGGATATGAAAACTTTTAATCTTTAAACGTTTGCATTTGAATGTTTCGGGAGTTATTCTCTGAAAAAAGAAAAAACAAGAAAAATTTAAAAAAAACATTTAGCCCAGAGGGTTAATTCTAGGCAAATCATAAAATTTTAACTGAAAAGAACACAAATATGATATTAATATCTGAAACATTTGTAATGTAATGAAGGTGTTAAAATGCTGTATGTCTGGATTCAAATCCTGGTTTTGCAACTGAATAGTTATGCAACTTGAGGCAAGTCACTAAAAACATTTAGATGACTTCATATAAGACCAGTTTTGCCAGTTAATATAAGGAGAAAACATATACCTCAATAAGTGTTTATGTGATTGCTAAGTATTTACAAGGACCGATGGTTTAAGTTATTAAGAAATGCCTTCGTATTGGTTCTGCCTCTGACCACTTGAGTGACTGTGTTAGTCCACTTAAGATGCCACAGCAAAGTGTTGTAGATCAGGAGACTTAAAAAACAGAAATGTGGGGTCCCTGGGTGCCTCAGTCGGTTAAGTGCCTGACTTGGGCTCAGATCATGATCTCACGGCTTGTGGATTCAAGACCTGCTTCAGGCTCTGTGCTGACAGCCTAGAACGTGGAGCCTGCTTGGGATTCTGTGTCTCCCTCTCCCTCGGCCCTTCACCAACTTATGCTCAGTCTGTCTGTCTGCCTCTCTCTTTCTCTCAAAAATAAACAAACATTAAAAAAAAACCAGCAATTTATTTTCTCACAGTTCAGGAGGCTGGAAATCTAAGATCAAGGTGTTTGCTGGGTTTATTTCCCCTGAGGTCTCTCCTTGGTGTGCAGATGGCTGCCTTCTCACTGGGTCCTCAACATGGCCTTTTCTCTGGGTGCAAGCACCCCTGGGCTCTCCATCCCTTTCTTTTTTTTGCTCTCTCTTTCCCTCTCTTCTTAAAAGGACACCAATCATATTGGAATAGGGCCCCCCACATATAGGATTTATTTCATCCTCAGTTATCAACTTAAAATTCCTATCTCTACGTAGTAACAGTGGGAATTAGAGTTCCAACATACAGATTTGGGCGGGAGACACAGTTCAGTCCATCACTGTGACCTACATCAACTTTCTTAAACTTCTCTAAGCCACAGATACTTCATCTTGATAAAGGAAATAAAGTCATTGTAGACATAACATGAAAAAATAGGCCAGCTCCTGGAGGGATCAGGCCTAGGGAGAGGCAGATGGTCTTTCTATAAGCAGCCCATCAATCAGATTAAAGTTCTAGTTCAGACTGTTGTGTGCGCAAACCTGACTAGCAGAAAGCTGTACTGACCTCAGGCACCACCATCTTCCTGGGGACATACCTCATCAAATAGCATAATGAAGATATTTTGGAGTGTAAGAGAGGAAATGAATTGTGGGATCCTGGGTGGCTCAGTTGGTTAAGCATGTGATTCATGATTTTGGCTCAGGTCATGATCTCACAGTTTATGGGTTTAAGCCCTGCATCAGGCTCTATGCTGACTGTACAGAGCCTGCTTGGGTTTCTCTCTCTCTCCCTCGCTCTCTGCCCCTCCCCAGCTCATGTTTTCTCTCTTTCTCAAAATAAATAAACATTAAAAAAGAAATTAATTGGAATAAGCTTTTAAAATACTAATATAGTAAGCTATGTACAGTGACTACAATTCCTCTGAGTTCACCCATCTTTTGAATTGTAAATGTGAGAGAAAATATTATGTGGGAATATATGTCAAGTAGCCTGTGTGTTTCGCATCATTAAATAAAAAGAGAATTGGGTATTCTTCAGATAATACATATAGTGATCACTTGTAGAAAATGTCAATTTCAAGATCTATTATTAGAAGTATTATTCAATATGGAAGGTACAGTGAGTTAATGCACATGTTGACAATTTGAATCCATAAACAGAAAGTTCAACTTGAAAAAATGAAATAATTTAAGACTGCCATTAGAAAGACTGACTACTGGGGCGCCTGGGTGGCTTAGTCGGTTAAGCATCCGACTTTCGCTTAGGTCATGATCTCGAGGTTCGTGGGTTCGAGCCCCGCGTCGGGCTCTGTGCTGACTGCCAGCTCAGAGCCTGGAGCCTGTTTCAGTCTGTCACTCCCTCTCTCTCTGGCCCTCCCCTGCTCACGTTGTCTCTCTCTCTCTCCTAGAAATAAATAAAAACATTTAAAAAAAAAAAAAAAGACTGACTACTAAGAGTGTAGTTAATGCCGTCTGCTACTACTACTTTTATTCTTGATTCATGCTACAGTATGTCCAAATGAAGACAAAATTTATTTACATTCTTGACCAAATAGCTACGCTTATTTAGATTCTCCTTTGAACTCCAGTTTAATTCAAAACATAATAAAGAAGACTTCAAAGGATTTTTTAAAATGTGACTATTTCATGCTTTGGGTGCCTATGATATTCTCAGGCCTTCTTAGTGTTTCCCAAGATCTGAAGAGTAAATAGCAGCCACAATTGATTCAAGTCCTTTGTCTCAAGCAAACTCCAAGTCCCTTTGCTATGTTCTGTTATTTGCTTGATACAGTAGAATTCAGACATTTAGATTTTTCCATATACCCCTTAAAGTATTTTTAAAAGCTATGTATTCTATCAAAGAGTTTTAAAGTATCATCTTAAAATTTTCGTTCTTAGTTTAAAAAGTTGCAAAGAAGAGGGGCACTTGGGTAGCTCAGTCAGTTAGATGCCAGACTCTTGGTTTTGGGTCAAGTCCTGGTCTCACAGTTCTTGGGTTCAAGCCCTACATTGGGCTCTGCACTAACAGCACTGACAGCATGCATCCTGCTTGAGATTCTTTATCTCCCTCTTTCTCTGAGCCCTCCAGGTACACTGGCTCTCTCTCTCTCTCTCTCTGTCTCTCTCTCAAAATAAACAGACTTTAAAATATTAGGGGTGCCTGGGTGGCTCAGTCAGTTAAGCTGCCAACTCTTGGTTTCACCTCAGGTCATAATTTCACGGTTTGTGAGTTCAAGCTCCACATTAGGCTCTGCACTGACAGTGTGGAAGCCTTTTTGGGACTCCCTCTCCCTCTTTCTCTGCCACTCCTCTGCTCATGCTCTCTCTGTCTTTCAAAGAAATAAATGTAAAAATAAATCTTAAAAAAATGGTGAGAAGATAGTTTCCAGTGTAATTTAAATATTGACATTTTAGGAGCACCCGGGTGGCTCTGTTCATTAAGCATCTGACATCAGCTCAAGCCATGATCTCTCAGTTGGTGAGTTTGAGCCCCACATTGGGCTCTGTGCTGACAGTTTGGAGCCTGGAGTCTGCTTCCAATTCTATGTCTCCCTCTCTCTCTGTCCCTCCCCTGATCATTCTCTGTCTCTCTCTGTCTCTCAAAAATAAGTAATTAAAAAAAATATTTTAAATTTTGACATTAAAAAAAACTATTATATTAATCTGTTAAGTGTACTAAATGACTACAAATACCACTGTGATTTTACATATATTATTAAAATATATAGGAAAATCTTCTTAAGTGTTGCACATTTAAATCACTTCTTCTGAAACTTTTATAATCTATAACCCACCCATTATTTTATTCTAATCTAATTTTATGCTTGAAAGTCATTTATTGATCACAATATCATATTCCTCACTGCAATAATTATACATGTAGCACTATATGTGTACATATAATGCATATATCCTGCATGTGTGTGTGTGTGTGTGGTGAGAAAGATGATGTTTAAAAATTTCTTGTCACTGTAAGTCTGTAAATTTTTTTAAAAATCTGGATTGTATCACTAGTACCAAACTGACCAAAAAGGCATATCTTCCAAATTATATTAAATAATTATAAAACATTAAAAGCTATAATTTTTGTAATGTATTTCTTAATGAAATGGACTATTTTTTCTTAAGTAATTCCTATATCCCTCAATGACCATTATTTATTTCTCACATTAGAAAATATAAATCATGGGGCACTTGGGTGGCTCAGTTGGTTGAGTGTCTGATGTCAGCTCAGGTCATGATCTCACAGCTCATGAGTTCTATCCCCGTAGAGCTGCTTTGGATGTTCTGCCCCACTCTCTCTGTGCTTCAACCCCATTTGTGCTCTCTTTCCCAAAAATGAATAAATCTTTTAAAAAAAAGTGTCTCCTGTGGCTTGTTTCCATCTTTAAAAATACACACACACACACACACACACACACACACACACAGAAAATATAGATCATCAATTATATTTCTATTTCCTAGTTTTATAAATTAAAGCAATTGTTTGTTCAAATAGATAATATGTAACTAAATTCATTACAACTATGCAAACTATAACTATAAGATATCAAAATTTACTTGTAATAATCTATGAGCTGGAAACATAATCAATCCTTTTTAATTTTTGTTGTAAATACCAATTAAAAAGATTATTCTCCAGGAAGATATTTACTTTTTTAATTTCCATAAACTCTACCAAAAAAAAACCTTTACTGATGCTAAACTAATGATTGTTAATTATACTTATTACTCTTTTACTCAGAGGCATCTTATTTAATTGAGTTCACTTAAAAATATTTGGGAGCATACTATTTATTTGAATCTCATTGGTCAATGCAATATCCTTGGTAATAGACTTTAAAGTTATTGCATGATTAAGTATATTTTCAAATACAGATACAGACTAAAATGTGGGTGAATGAGAATCCTCCATTCTCAGTGAGAATGACCAATATACAGAGCATAAAAAAAAAAAAAATACAGAGCATATACTGATATACTGAGGAGTAGACAAGTCTTTCCAAGCAGACTTTCAAAAACTTTTGGATATTCAGAATATGAGATATATATGCAGGTCGATATTCTTTTTACCACCTGGTCTACTTACTGATACAGCATACAATCACTTTCTCTAATATATTTAATCAATGTTCTATTTAATTGGTTTTCACAAGCTTTCGCTATGGAACCAAACCATGGGTTTGAAAACCTAGGGAAAATTCTTATTCCCATGGCTCAATGTATGATATATATGAATTAATGATATTATAATTTGTGAAAAATATTCCATTTCTAATGACATTTTTCACTAGTAACAAAAATATTTATAAGACAGGGCAGATGCAGTATGTATTGTCGATTTATGGTGCCTTGATTGATGGACAAATTCCTCAACACCTATATTTTAACTGCTTGGAAACTAGAGATTTGTATACTCTAAGGCTATGTACATTAGTAAGATTTGAGGCCAGTAAGTAAGGATTATACTTTTATAAGTTGGAAAACAGGAATCAGGATAAAAAAAAAAAAAAAAAAAAAAAACCCAGCAAGACACTACAAACAGGTGTATTTTCAATTTTAGGGGGAAAATGGAAACATATGGAAATGAAGGATCTGAAAGGAGCATTTTCAATATTATCTATGCCCACACACCATTTGGAAAATGTAAATGTATCCCTTAGGGGGATACATATGATTTTGCAGATCATAGCTTTAACACAGTCAGAAGTGAGACACGGTGGAAAGCACATAGGCTTTACAGTTTGTCTGACTTTCTTTTGAACCCTGTTTCTATAATTTATTGCCCTTATACATTCCTCAGTATCTCCAAGTTTCAATTACTTTACGTTAAATCTGTTAAAAAGATATCAATACCTAGGGTGAAGTGAGATTTACATGCAACAATGTGTGTGAAATACCTAGCATAATGTCTGGTAGAAAAATTGTGCACAATGATGTTACTTCTGTCTATTGTTCCCTCATACAAAGAATAACATACTTTCCCCAGAAATCACTTTTGCACTTGATGAAGCAAGGAAGAGATCAAATACTTCAAATCACCAGTAATTTCCTTTATACAAAAAGTATTTATTGAATTCCAACTATTTGTAAAACATTGGATCCTGCATGTGCTTTATGGTGTAGATGATTAAAATTATTTTATGTTGTGATTTTTGTATGAAAATTTAGACTGTAAATTTTGTGTTTATAAGTATTTGTAAAAAAAGTTCTCTGGAAAAAAGATGTGTGGCTATATCTAGTATACTCTTACCAGCCTGCTCATTATTTTCTCTTTCGAAGTGAATTTTCATATGAAAGGCAAATTGTGATGCTCCTTGTCAAGAGTGGAATTAGAATAAGGGAATGAAGGTAGGTATATGAATTTATTGCTTAATGACATCAAATGAAGGTATCATGATGAATTTTTCTTACAACAGTGATGGCCTCCCTAATGGAGCCAAATATACTGAAAAACATTTTGCTAAAACATTCTCTTTCTCTCCCCCATTCTCTCTCTTTCTCTCCACATTGGGGATAAACTTCCAGGTGAGCTTTATCTCCCCTGGGAAATGTTCGGATGAAAATCATGGCTTGCCTTTGTGAGCTATACTCTTTTCCAATGGGAAAACCAGTTGGGATGACTAATCAGTATATCTTCAGATACACCCTTTTCATTTAGTCGCATTTTATAGGAAAGCCATTCACATCCTAATGTCTTAGGAGCCATTTATCTTTCAGATGATTAAAATATGGAAATATTACTACTCTAATAAGTTATTAATTGATTTTTATATCTTAACTCTCTATTTTAAAATTTCATTTCCCTAATCTTCAACTTTTTAAATAGAAGCAATTGTATCATTATTAATATTTAAGACTATCACTACTATTTTTTTCTATTAACAGATGCATTAGAAGCTAAATATAGCAAGAAATTGTATATCTTATATAATTATATAAGAGAATGTTGAGGCAATGTCTAGAAAAACATTTGAGATTAAAATAATCATAGATTCACATATATAATGTCTCTGTTTATGAATTCCATTGCATTAAACTAATTTATCTGATTCCATATAAAGGTGTCTTTCATTTTTTGTTGGTTATGGTCAATCTAAAATAATGAACTGCTAAGGTCTTACCAAACTTTGTAAAGACTCACTCACGGGAGGTTTGTCTATCTAAAATGCACTGGTTGGGGGGACACTGGGAGGCTCGTTTGATTCAGCGTCTGACTCTTGATTTCAGCTCAGGTCATGATCTCACAGTTTGTGAGTTCTAGCCCTGCATCAGGCACTGACAACATGGAGCCTGTTTGGGATTCTCTCTCTCTCTCTCTCTCTCTCTGCCCCTCCTTAGCTCATTTTCTCTCTCTCTCTCAAATAAATAAACATTTTTTAAAAAGTAAAATTAAAAAGCTAAAAAAAAACACTTGGGAAAAGTATATGGATGAAAAAAATTTTTTTAATGAAACATATTAAATAAAGTAAATGGAAAGAACAAAAAGGAAGAAAAAGAAAATTGTAATCCAATAGCCTTCCACAAAAACACCTCACTCCCCCCAATAGGTAACTTTAATTTTGAAATTTAAATGTGTGTCTCAGGTATGAGACATACCTACTTGTTTGGTAGAATTTTTATTTCTTCTGTATATATTGGAAGAGCAAAAGAGAATGATTTGGATATTTTGAAAATTAAAAAATGGCTGTCAGGCCCCAACTTTTCGTAAAGGTGTCTAAACATTTATTAATACATTTGTTTATATTTAAACTCTACCCTATTTCACCGAGTATTTTAAGCAGCTGAGAGTTTCAACTTCTAACATGTGGCATATCAATATAGTTAAACTACTTATTCCGGCCCCATTCTGTGAAGCTGCTTCTTGAATGATCTATTTATTCTGGGCACCAGAATCCTGACTACAATTGTCAATATGGTCCATCTGGCTCTGTGGAAGCACTGACAATTGGAAATATAAAGGAAACCACTAAAATTACAGAATCTGCATGATGGAATAAACCATATGCAAGTTGTTAAGCTGTTAACCTAAACACATATTTTAGTTTCAACAAACCATAATTAATAGACTAGTCTACCTACAGCATGGCTGAAATAGTTATCAGCTAGAAGTGGGTCTGAGATTTACATATTTTCCTGAATCTATTTAAGTGGGCTTTTTAAAAACTTCTTTTACACAGTAATTTCCATGATATTCTCTCTAATTCTTCATTGCAATTGTTCAAAATTCAGAAATGCAATTATAGAATATTCACCAATGGATTTGTTTCACATCTGTTTGCTTTTTATTAAATCCATGCAATATATAATTTTCAGTGAATTTATAATTTCCAGTGAATGCTCAATGTAACTGTCACTGTGCATTCATTTCCTAAGGTTTTCATACCTTTGAGTACCACAACTGGAAAGCTTAAACAACAGAAATGTGTTCTGTCACAGTTCTGGATACTAGAAGTTTAAAATCAGGGTGTTGTCAGGGCTGTGTTCCTTCTGAAGCCTCCAAGGAAGAGTCCTTTCTTGCCTCTCCCAGCTTCTGGAAGTCACAGGTGTTCCTTGGCTGGTAGAAGCACAGCTCCAATCTATGCCTCCATCTCCATATGTTGTCTTCCCAGTGTGTCTGGGTCTTCACAAAGCATTTTCCTCTTCTTATAATACACGAGTCATATCAGATTAGAACTCACTGTCATGACCTTATCTTTACTTACTTGCATCTCTAAGAACTTATTCCAGATAAGATCATATCCACAGGTACCAAGGATTATGACTTCAACGTGTCATTTCCAGTGACAAAAGTCAACCCATAAGAGACTAGCAATATCTTTTTTCTCTTTGTTTTAATGTTGAGTGGAAGATACTGACTTTGGAGACTATTCTAATTTTTGGAGTAAAGACATTTCTGTCTCCAAAAGGTAGCACTTTGTTTTCTTTTGTTTGTTTTGTAGATTATCAAAAGGGAATTCTCTATTTTATTTTATTATTCCAGATAGGAAATACAATATAATTTTTCCCATTTATTATTGACTATACTCAACTGCTTCAACCACTTTGATCAAAGTGACTAAGTAAACAATATTTTGTTTTAATCTAAAACAATTAATTCGTCCTTCTGGAAAAAAAGAAACTGGCTTATTTTTGGATTAGTCTTTTTCTTGAGAACTCTAAACATAGGCAAAATGCTTAAAATTACTTTGAAGACATCAGGAA
The DNA here is from genome assembly GCF_003009895.1 of Hyaena hyaena. NCBI lineage: Eukaryota > Metazoa > Chordata > Mammalia > Carnivora > Hyaenidae > Hyaena > Hyaena hyaena. Next base: position 431,273 of record NW_024081667.1, read on the forward strand.
GCAACCAGCACCCTGAAAAAAATGTTCAGAGAATCAGTAAAAGGAGAGAAAACCCATAGCGATGAGCCTTAAGAGCATTTGCTGATTTAAAAATGGGAAGCTGGCAGGTCTTAGAATCAGGGCAGAGGTTTTGGCAGAAGGATTACAATTTAACAATGTGGGTTCATCCTTGGTAACAATTGTACCATCCTCATGAGTCATGCTGATATTAGGAAAGGTAACGCATTTGTGGGGGGGCGGGGGGTATATGGGAAATCTCTATATTCCTCTCAATTTGGTTGTGAACCTGAAACCATCTAAAAATTAAAGTCCTCAAAAAAAGCTGAATTGTTAAACAAAATATCTTTATTTTTCTTAGTGAAAATGAAACAATAATTCAAACTTCATATGCTTCAATTGAAACTTTCTTAGATGCAAATTCATGGTCTTAAATGCTTATGTAGAATCAATAAAGAAAGAGTGAAAATCAAGAATCTACTGCAAAGAGTTAGAAAACTTATTCATCATAATAAAAAAAGAGTCAAAGAAGGAAATAGTCAATAGAGGCAAGAAATTAATGATATACAAACAAACATGTATGATGAAAAATAATGATAAATTAGTCCTTGGTGATCGGAATTGATGAAGTCACAGTGTTATAGCAACCTCACAACCTTTAAGATGGCTATTATCAAAATAAAAGGCAACAGATGCTGGTAAGGATTTGGAGAAGTTGGAATTCCTATGTGTTGTTCATGGGAATATAAAATGGTGCAGCAGCTATGGAAAACACTATGGCAGATCTCCCCAAAATTAAGCATAGAATTACTATATACACCAGCAATTCCAATTCTTGGTGTATATTCATAAGGATTGAAATCAGGATCTCAAAAGAGACATCTGCATTTCTTTGTTCATTACAAAATGAAACACAACAGTCAAGATATGGAAACAATCTAAATGTCCATCAATGGATGAATGGATAAAGAAAATGCGGTGTTTATATACCATGGAATATTATTCAGTCTCAGAGAAGAGGGAAATTCTGCCATTTGTAACAACACAGATGAACCTGCAGGACATTATACTAAGTGAAGGAAGCCAGTCACAGAAGGACAAACACTGCATGATCTCGCTTATTAGAAATATCCAAAATAGTCAAACTCACAGAAACAGAGAGTGGAATTGCCAGGGTCTGCCGGGGAAGAAAAGGGTGGGGATGTGCTGTTTAAAATTTCAGTTATACACAAGGAATAAGCTCTAGAGAGCAGTTGTTTCGTAGTGTGCCTATAGTTAACAATATGGTATATTATACTTAAACTTTTAAGAAGGTAGATCTCATGCTACATGTCCTTACTATCAAACAATAAAAAATTAAATATTGGCAATAATGAGCTTTGGTAAAGATGAGAGAAGTTGTAATACTTATACATGGTTGATGGGAATATATATATATATATATATATATATATATATATATATATATATATTATGACCCAGTTCAAAAACTATATATGTACCTAACAGAAACGCATGTACATGTGTAGTCAAAGATATGTTTAAAAGTATACATAGCAGTTCTATATAGTAGCCTCCAAATTAAAAGCAAAAACAAAAAACAGTAAATGCCCATGGAACGTAAAATAGTTACATAATTTTCATACATTTATTCAATGGGGATTCAAATAACAACAACAACAAATAATTTATTGCTTACATGGAATAAAATGGGTGAATGCCACAAACATGGAGAAAAGTAATACACAAGAAGTATCTACTATAGGGTACCATTTTTCAGTGGTTTATGTTTTGGATTGGAAAGTGGGAAATTGATTATGAGATTACACAAGAGGACCTTCTAAAGGGTGTTAGTAATTTCTACTATTGATTGGCATATTGATTCAAGACTATGTTCACTTTGTGATAATTTATTAGCCTGTAACACCAATTTGTACACTTTTTTAAATATTAAAAAAAAAACATGGGGATTGTTTCCATATACTGGAAGTTTGGATCTATCATTCAAAGTCATAATCTCATTGGACTCTTTCACTCTGTTTCTTATTCAGAATCCTGTATATCAGGCGTTGATCTCCATAATTGTTCTAATGGATGACTACCAAAGGTCCCAGGGACTTATATGTTCCCAGCAGTATAGGCCTAGGGAATCACTTAGTTTTAAAAAATAGCTCTTCCTCTATCATTATATTTCCCCATCCATCTACACCTTGCTAAAGGGGATTATTTCCTGGTGTAATTCAATGAACATAGCATAATAAACCGTATCCCCACCCGAGAGAACTTGGTATTGCCAGCTCATTTGGCAAAATGAATGCACTTCGCTTGTCCCCAGCTTGCCACAAAAATAATAAATAATTATGTTTTTGTTTCACTAAAAGGAAGCTGGAGGGAAGAAATTGAAGTGATTTGCCTGAGGTTGCTCGTTGGGTCAGTAGCAGAGTGGGGAATGGAGACAATCTCTTTCTCCAAGTGCCTGTTTCCTCTGCCGGATATGGGCTTCTAGTGAGAACTTTTCCTAGGGTAGCACAATAGAATCCGCTTGGTGGTTGAGGTCCCTGTTAGATTTCATACAGGAAGAAAGAAATTGAGCAGAAGCTTTCAAGATACACTGTAACTATTACGATTCAGGCTGCTGTGGATTTACCCTACGGCTGTAAGATCACAGGAAGTTAGATGAAGTGCCTTTACATTTAGGGGTTCAAATTTGAAGAGTCATATTTCAAAGTGCATTAGAGAATAACAATCAAGAAAAATTAAAAAAAAAAACCACAATAATACCATCACAGCCTAAAAGCAATGACCTCTGTGTGGTGTTCAGAACAGTCATCTGAGAAAAATCTGAGCAGCCTGTGTCTTGCTCCAGCTCCAACACATCATAAACATTCAGTGAGTCAATTCTCCCATGTAAATAGGCTGCAGATGCAGAGTTAAACAATGGGAACAATTTCTGGTGATGAAAGGTTAGGCAACCAGCCTGGATCGCTCATCGTATGCGATTGTCTGTCGCATCTGGCATCTGCTGCTTTACAAGATTTTGGCACTGCCCTGGTGGATTTACCCACTAGCCTAGTCAGGAGACACTTAACTTCTGTGACACTCGTAAAACTATACAGGGAAGGCAATGGATTCCTTGTAGCCTTTAACAATATATTTTAAGTTTAAAAAAGTTACAGTTGGGAGCCTTGTTCTCTCAGATTGATTTAAATGCTCTGTGTTGGTGTTTATGGGTTCCTGCTGGGTTATAGCCATGAAGTCCTCAAATGCAAGAGCTCTAGAAATAGAGAGAAAAAATACAACCATCAAACAACAAAGACACCTCATCTCACACCTGTGGTTTCCTGGGTGAGTAGGTAGGTTAGGTAAAACACAGTCTTGGGCAGGGATTGAGGGAGGGCAGCTGGCTGTCACTACAGGGCTTCTGGAGGTAAATTCCAGAGAAAGAGCGATGCAGAGCAGTATTAGCTGTGTAAGTGTGGATAAAAAGCATAGATTAAAATTTGGGCATACGGACCCTAAAAACCTCAGACAGAGACAAAGAAGGAGAAAACGGCTGTGCATTCGTGTTTGGGAAGGACAAACATGAATGAGGAAAAAATGTTAAAAGTAAAAGTCGGTACAGCTCTAATTCTTCAAGTTTATAGTTCGTCAACTTACACACTTTGTCTGGGACTTTCAGTGAGTAAATCAGCTGGCCTTTATGGGAGATCACATTTTCTTCTGGATGCTAAGACAAAATTCCATTTCAGCCCAGGTGTAAGAAGAATTTGAGGTGAACTTGCTTCCTCCACCCAGGACTAACTATGACACAGATAAATATACCTAAAAACATGGGTATGTATTTAAAAGTCAGGTTTCAGGGTGCCTGGGTGGCATCCGACTTTGACTCAGGTCATGATCTCACTGTTTTGTGAATTAGAGCCCCACATTGAACTCTGTGCTGACAGCTCAGAGCCTGGAGTCTACGATTCTGTGCCTCCTTCTCTCTCTGCTTCTCCCCTGCTCTCACTCTGACTCTCTCTCTCCAAAATACATAAACATTAAAACAAAATGTCAGGTTTCAGAGAAAGCCAGAGACATTCTGAAGGAGCCATAGGACTCAGGCAGACATGGCCTGATCTTCAGACATAAACAATGATCTTATCACTCTACCTTTGGTCTTTACCTGTTGAAGAAAAGAAAATTTAATAAAGTAAACCAAGATTTAGGTCAGAAACCACTTGCCCCTAATATTTCAGAACATAGTATTCTTGGGGAGTGGCTTGGAAATACTTCTCTGGGAAAGCTGGGATACAACTAGAACTTTAGCATTGGCTCAAACAGTGCTTTCATTTCCCTCTGGGGCATGGCCTCTGAATTATATTGTCTAGCGACTAGTTACAGCTCCTGTATCAGTCCCATGCCTGAAAGTTATAACTGATGAGAAAACAGAATCCTGCTCTTGAATACAACCTTCCCCCATTTATCGCAATATATCCCAATATTTACCCAAGGTTATCTTCTCACCTAAGCCTTCTGATACATCTTCCTTCTTACAGCTGTCTTCACCACGCACTGCCTTAAAGTTTACATCCCATCAATCCATCCATTGCTTGTCTTGTGGGAAACCAATTAAAATATGAATAAATAACTAGAGGATAACTAGAAAATTCTCAAACATCTGGAATTTTTTTTAAAAGGACACTTTCAAAAAATTAAAATTAAAACATGAAAAAGAACACTTTCCAGTAATGTATGATTTAAAGCTATCATACAGAAAACTAGAGATTATATTTCATCTTGAATAATCGCAAAATAAAACAGCAAAAACTTTGGGATGCCTCTAAAGTGATGCGTTGTGAGAAATCTATAGCTTTAAATGTTTACATTTAAAAAAATAAAGATTTAAAATCAATGACCTAAGTTATCATCAGAAACAGCTATAAAAGGAAGAGCTGAGTAGGCCCAATGTAAGGGGTGAAATACTTGATATAAGAGCAGAAATCAATAAAATTAAGAGATACGATTTGAAAAAATGAACATTCATGCTACCCTGTTCACTAACTCAAGACTCCTATCGGATAGATAGACTGTTCGAAATATTCTCACCTTGCCATATCCTTATCAGACCCCACATCGCTCTTCACATGAGAGCTGCATGCCCTACTGCCACCTGCCTCAGATATTTCCACCATTTTCTATTGCTATATGCATGGATTTGTTCCAAAATGCTTTGAAACCACTCTCTTATTTACAATGTCCTATTAAAACCCTTTACATTATTGTGATTTCTTCTCATGAATAAACTTTTACATAACCTCATTTGACATTAAAAAATATTTATTTATTTTTGAGAGAGGAGGGAAGGTGGGCAGATAGAGAGAGAAAGAGAGGATCTGAAATGGGCTGTGCACTAACAGCACAGAGTCGGATGCAGAGCTCAAATTCATGAACCATGAGATCATGACCTGAGCTGAAGTAAGATGCTCAACTGACTGAGCCACCCAGGCACCCTTGTTTACTTTTTTAAAACTGTGATCTGCTTTGCTACTTACATATCACTTCCTGGCCCCTACTTACAGTCACTGCTAATCTATGGCCAATATCTCTTAATAATTAAATTCACTTTTTGGCCTCTTCTCACTAACTGCAACTTTTCTGCCTCATTACCTGTAGGTGCAGTTACATCTTGTTGATGCTTCTCTGAGGCCAATGGCCCCTCAGTGTTCTGGGCCTCTCCTACTATCAAGCAAAACACTGCACAACTGCCCAGTTTTGGATGAGTGTGTTAACCCATATCAACTCCTCCATGGCTTTTTCTCTTGCTGGTGCCTGGTCTGATATATGGTTGGAGCACTATGGAGTAATCTTCCAAACTGCTTCATTATGAAGTCAGTCTTGTAAGTCTTCAATTTGCCTTGATTGACGCTCAACAATCCTTTTAATGGTGGCAAAGGATATTAAAACACCGAAAACAGAGCCCAGTGTTTCTGTGCCCTATAGCTGAGGTCTCCTCTCCAGCCATTTCTAATTTCTCTGTCCCCTGATGCTTTGTCATACATATTGTGTGCAATTTAGGCTTTACTCATCAAAGTAGTACTTGCAAATGTTTTCTCCCCATGAATCTTAATTCCTGTTTAATATTCCATTACTCTGGTCATTAATCATTCAATTTTGGAAACACTTCTTTAGAATCTCTATGTGCAAAACAAGATGAAAGTCACTATTTTCTATTTACTTTGGTCAAAAAAATAAAAATTCTTTGTAGTATTTACATCATCAAGCAGAGCCTAAAATAATATTAACAATAATTATATGTTAGCTTAATTGCTTTACTATGTATTTTTTATTAAAAAAGAAATGTATATTCATCTAAAATTCTATTATGCATATTAAAGGGTATAAGAGATTAAATGTGTCCTTCCTCCAATCCTAAATTCATGCTCTAATGACAAATTGTGGACCTACAATTTACAATATTGTTACAATCCCTTTTTATACCTATAATACATACACAGGTCACAAGATAATGGTGTATTGCCACTGGCTTTTTTACTCTTAACAATCTAGCTTCATCTTTCTATATACGTGTATTTAGATAAAATTATTTCATTTTGGCAACTGGATTGTATATGTAGGTAAATTTATAAATTGAGATCCAGAAATAAGACAAGTAATTATAATAGACACTATTTTTGACTTTTCATTCTGCTTTTCTAGAAAGTAAGGCAAGAAAAAATAAAGGTTTCCCTGTATTCTTAGTAGTATGTTTTTCCAAAGTTTTGACAATAATAGCTGTGAATATAGGAAGATATCCTCCAGAATGAGATTATAGTCTCTTCAAAATAGAGCTCTGCCCTTAAAACTTTTACAGAAATCTGGCTGTTGTGAGTTAAGTGGCACAATTTGGCCTTGATTATATGAATCTGTGGATAACAATGAGCTCTAATGGGACTCAATTGTACTTTGAAAACCAATCAGATTTCAGAAGGTTTCTTGGTTCTCCAAATTGTGAATCTCCTGCACATCAAAGGTTGATAAAATCTGATATGATTCATGGTCATTCGTATTTAACATAAAAGAGTACAATATATCAGAATACGTCTGGTCTTGTAAGTTTTATGACTGGCTGTTACAGAATTCCAAAAGCTCACAAAGCATATAATATAGAAGGCGTGAAAAGGAAATGTTCTACTTGGGTAATAAATCTAGAAAAAGTGAAATTGCCAGTTCTCCATGAAAAAGCATATATAGCATCCTTGTAGCAGCTTGCATTTCTGATTAAACCCTATTTTCATCTTTTTGTAATGATAAATTGGTACATGCAATGGAAAATGCATTTTTACTATTGCTGTATGACCTTTTGACATCTTCTAAGAATGTCTGGACTGTCTTAATGAAAAAAATCAAGGTTTTCAAAGGAAGAGATTTTATTTTCTGGAAGTGATATACTAAGTTATATATATATTATGCCAATTGCAATGGGTAAATTATGCTTTAATGGATTAACCCCAACTTCAAAGAAGTAGTCTACTTTTGTAGTGTCCTTTGTTATGAGACAGTCTTTCATTTGTTATGATTGTGTCTTTGTTGTAATTGAGATCCTGTTCTTGTTAATGACTAGAAAGGAAAAATCTGAGACATACACTATTCCCAGCCAGCATTTATAGAATTATTACAGAGAGCCACATCATATTCTCTGAGTGATCTTTCCAGAGTAGTCAATTTGCCGTCACTGACACAAATTTAAATCCTAACACTGAAAGGTCCTGAAAAGTGGTCGCCACAAGACTGCAACAGAGATGTCCGAGTGAATGGAGAAAATGAAGACGGTCATGATCACAATGCTACCAATGCATTTGGTTTTCTAAGACTTAACATTCCCAGAACTCTGCAGCTAATGTTAGCATTGTTGCTGTTAGCTGATAGTCACATTTTATACACAGACAGTGTCATACATAGGTATTTATTAAAAATTATTAAAATTTAGTAAAGTTTAGTAAACAATGATGGGATTTCTGGCTGAAATAATGAATACTTTTGAGATCATTACTGAAGTTTACATTTAATGTCTAATTCTTATCTCATTTCTTCCATCGTCACTGTTTCCAACATTATCAACAACATAATAATTATACTGCAAAAGGTATTAAGTGTTTTATATGCAGCATATTATTTAAATTGCTATTTTAGTCAAGCAAAATAGATTTTATGTATTTTAAAGTTTAAAAAGGAGGGTGATCATGTATCAGTATGGAAATGCAAATTAAACAATAATGAGATACCACTACACAACTATTAGAATGGTCAGACTCCAGAATACTGGCAAGGATGTGAAGCAACAGGAATTCTCATTTATTTCTGGTCACGATAAAAAATGGTACAGTCAATTTGAAAGATGGTTTGGTAGTGTCTTACAAAGTTGAACACATTCTTACCATATGATCTATCAATCATGCTCCTTGATATTGACACAAAATCCTGCACATAGATGTTCATAATACCTTTATTCAGAACTGCAAACACTTGGAAGCAACCAAGATGTTTTTAAGTAGGTGAATGGTTAAGTAAGCTGTCATACATCCAAATAATCTAATACTGTTTAGCAGTAAAATAATAACCAAAAAAAGAGCCAGTAAGTCATGAAAAGACATGGAGGAAACTTAGATGCATATTAACATGAAAGAAGGCAATCTGAAAAGGCGACATACTGTAGGATTCCAACTGTATGGCATTCTGGAGAAGATAAAACTGTGGTAACAGAAAAGAGATCAGGAGTCTCCGAACCAGAGGATGGGCAGGATGGAACACAGGAGATTTTTAGGGCAGCGAGAATATTCTGTATGATATTATAATGGTGGATACAGGTCCTTATATATATTTGTCTAATCCCCAAAAATGCACAACACCAAGAGTGAACCCTAAAGTAAACTATGGACTTTGGGTGATTATAGTGGGTCAGTGTAGGCTCCTCCTTGGTAACAAATACAGCATTCTGGTGACTGACATTGATAATGAGGGGTGTTATGCGTGTATGGTGGCAGGTGTTATAGGCAAAATCTCAGTGCCTAACTCTCAATATAGTTTTAAAAAAGCTCTAGAAAAAAAAAGCTTTAATTAAAAGAGAAATTTAAACCAAGACCAGGCAAAATGAGCAGGCAATCACAATATACCTAAAGTTCCAGAGGTACTAAGTCATGTTAAAGAATTGAAATTAATAGCTGACTTCACAGTGACACTTAAACAGAAAACGACACGACTAGATCTCCTATAACTCTTGAAACAAGAAGAGGAAACATGGCAATCTTTCTGTGAGAAACAAAATCCTCAATAAACTCACATTTTTTAAACATGACCTCTGTAGTAGTCTGCTGCCTCTGCTCATGCCGTTTTCCACTTTGCGTGATTCTTCCACATTTTAATAATATTTAATATATTTAATAATAAGTAATATATAACTAATATATATATTTTAAGGCCAAATAATGTCTTTGGAAAAAAATAGTAGCAACTCAAACTAAATACAATGCAGCAATTTGCCTTTAAAATCAGTAGCCATTTCTCCAAACTATATTATATTATAGTTAGAGCATTTTAAGGCACTATGTGCTTTTCTGAGTTTATACAGAATAGACAATACCATTAACTTCTCATAATTATACTTTCTCATGAGGAGAATAATTTTAAAGTTTTATCAGGACTACTCGTTTCCCCCAATAATCCTTGTTTCAATAATTCCTGAGTATTCTTTTCATATATTTTTTTCTAAATAAATCTAGAATAAAATAAAGATCATGTATCTCATCAGAAAGAGAAATTATCTTTGCTAATTTATTGAACAAATTCTTACATCTTCTTCTGTGCATATTTAAAATACATAGAGATTGTGTATGTGGTGTGGGTATGTATGGTAGTAAGGTCACTAGTGTATATCTGAGTAGTATATTATTATTTAAAGATTATTTTCAATCCTGTGGCATATCTCATTATTTATATAGTGTCATAATACATTTAACTAAATGATTTTTATAAGACGTATATGGTGTTTCTTTCAGAAAAAATATGAATAATTCTGCAATTACATATTTGAAATACATTTTCCATCACCTAACCAAATATCTTCTTATGAAACTAATAATGGTAACAGCAACACGAACAATAACATTAGTACAGCAGGTAACATTTTTCAAGAACTTCCTATGTCACTATGATAAATATGTTGCATCTATAATCTTGTTTGATCTCCATAACAGCTATCATATGCAGGACTAATAGTTTTCACCATTTTACAGATAAGGATGTTGAGGTAAAAATAAATGGAATAACTTGTTCAGAGTCCCACAGCTAAAAACTAATGGAACTAGAATTGAATTCTCTTTAACTGATTCACAAATCTACAATCTATACAACAGAGAATTTGTAGAAGTTGCATTTGCTGTGATAAAATGTACATATGATTAAATCTCCAGGTACAGATGACCACTGTTGACATTTTTGTCATCTGCATGTGCTTATATGTGGTAACTGTATGATGTTTTATGCTCATTTGCATGAATTTTTCTGTAAAGGACATTTTAATTTTCATCTGGCCAACTATATGTTCCTTTGTTATTTCACCCATTGTTTTATACTTACAAGGTATTGGCTTTTCCTAAAACAATTTTACTTCTAACTTTAATTATTTTAGAATTTCAAAAATCATTTTATTTTTCATTGTCTGCGGAGATCTTCTACCTTGGCACCAAGTCGAATAATAGTGATTCTAGACTTTCTGCCACAGGATTCATAAAGTGTCATTCCGGAACTGCAGTCCAGTGAAAGTTGGATCCAGATTTCAGCAATTTTTCTGTTAGAACTCCCCATTCTGAACGAATAGTTCCATTCCAGCTGCTAAGCAGGGAAGACCATCACAGCTTCTCCCATCTCTGTTGTAAAGCGTGCTACATAATTTGTGGGCTCAGTGCAAAGGGAAAAGGTGGGGCCTCTTGTTCAAAATTTATCAAGAATTTCAAGATGGACACAGCAGAACATTAAAGCAGGCACAGACCCCTCTAAGCTTATGACCTTATCTGATGGCTCATGTCACATGTCCACCAAGATGGAATTAGTAGGGTCTTATATTTTCATGCAGAAAGACTTACCTCAGTGGATTTGAAGCCACTGCAGTGCCTATTTATGCATGTGGTAACCCAGGAAAACGAGGTTCCTCTGTCATTACCAACCCCTACCCTGATTCCTATTACATCTTAGCCTATTAAACATTTTACCTTAAAAAATAATAATAAGCAGCTACAATTATTCAGCAGGGATGTCTGCAGTGTTCTACCACAAATACTGATATTGGATTCTACTTTAAGATGGTTTTCTTGGGGCGCCTGGGTGGCTCAGTCAGTTAAGCGTCTGACTTTAGCTCAGCTCATGATCTCATGGTTCGTGGGTTTGAGCCCCGCATCAGGCTCTGTGCTGACAGCTAGCTCAGAGCCTGGAGCCTGCTTCAGATTCTGTATCTCCCTCTCTCTCTGACCCTCCCCTGCTCATGCTATGTCTCCCTCTCTCTCTCAGATATAAATAAAACATTAAAAAGTTTTTAAAAAGATGGTTTTCTTATTTTTAATCCTACATTGTTGGTTTTTTTAAGTCTTTCTTTCCCACAAATGAGTATTAGATTATTAGGGTTTTTTTCCATTCAATACTTATTTAAATAATCATATGGTTACTATATATTAGACATATTGATGTCATATCTTATATTAATGACTTTAACAACATTAAACTGTCTATGTATTCCAGCTCTGTTAGGAAAATCTGTTAATTCTTGAATGTTCTTGCTGTTGCAGGGAGAAAATTATAAAGGATATTATCCCTTCTCTCTTTCCTTCTGGAAAGCACAGCTCTAAGCCACAGTCATTTTTTCATCTCCCCCTCTCCCCAGCCCCCCAAAAAGAAATTTGAGTTACAGAAAATACCTACAAAAAGTGTCACTTTGATATTGTGAATCATCAAAGAGTAAGACCAGAATGGATCTATGGATAATGCACGGGAAAGGATGCTATTGGATGACAACAGAGTGATGGTTAAATACAGGCAGTGCACAGAGAAGGGAGAAAAAGGCAGTGACTTTTTTCAGGATTGTCGTTCTGTTTCCCACACAAGGGCCTCAGAAGACATAGAAGCAGAGACCAAAGAGGCACATTGTGTTTAACAAGCATCGGGATTTTGAGGGCTAGGATGGGATGGCCCGAGCTTAAGCCATGTGTGGCTGAGCATGAGGTGAGTAGGTCCGGGCTGCCTTTAGATGTCCAAGACTAATCACTGTGCTCTAGAAGAGAGTGCAAGAGAAAAATATGGAGACCACTAAAATAGAAGCATTGTGACTATTCTTTCTCTCAGAACATGTCATCATTACACTCTCTATGTGACACGTTGACATTGTAGGGTATGGGGTGGGTGGGTTTTAACCAAGTAAGCATAGAACCAACTTTAATTTAATCTAAAAAAAAGAAATGAGATCATCATTGCACTTGAGTATTGAATAGCAAATTCAAATTTGTTTTCCTGGCATATAAACTTCATGTATTATTATCATATAAACTTCCTGTATTATTATCTTAACATGTTTTGGAATTCTGCTTGCTGATATTTTATTTAGAGCTTCTGCATCACAATTCAAAAAGAATGTATATTAAAGATAGCGTATGCAGGTATATGCGGTTTGTGTGTGTGGGGGGGGGACTTTCTGTTATGTTGTTTAAGTTTCTATGAAGACAAAGCTAGGTTCATTCAACTGTCTAAGTTATTTATCAACATTTTCTAAGCTTTGAAAAATATTTAAATTATATGAAAATGATTTATTCCATAAGCGTTTTAAGAAATGAGGTCTCTCTCAAAGATAAATAAATGTTAAAAAATTAAATTAAAAAAGGGGCTCCTGGGTGGGTCAATAGGCTAAGGGTCCGACTTCTGCTTGGTCATGATCTCACGGTCTGTGAGTTTGAGCCCCACATTGGGATCTGTGCTGACAGCTCAGAGCCTGGAGCCTGCTTCGGATTCGGTGCCTTCCCATCTCTCTACCCCTTCCCCACACATTCTCTTTCTCTCTCTTTGTCTCAAAAATAAATAAACATTAAAAAATGTTTTTAAAAGACTCGACTGGAAAGCCATCTGAGCTCTTTTTTTTTTTTTTTTTTTAATGAACTGTCCCTTTCTCCTGTATGTTACTATGGCTATTGTTCTAAAGAGATTTGCTACTATTTATTTTGTTACTAATCGCTATTTCAAGAAATATGTCTATTTTAGTGAAATAGTTATTTTTATATAACTTTAGGAAAACAATGATAATAATCTAGAAGCAGTTTGTCCTAGAGAATCTCTGCGCTCAAGTCCCAGCTCTATTTATCTCAGGCAAGTTTGCCTCCATTTCCTAATTCAAAACAATAGGCATAATTGTGGCATCTGCCACTAGCAGGCTTTGTTAGGGCTACACGAGTTGCTATGTGGAAAGCCTTCAGAATCCATATCAGTCAGAGTTCATAATGACTAAATATTAGAACCATCCATTTCAGGCCTCAATCTATACTGACGGCTGTGTTCAAAGTGAAGTCTATCTCCTTATTCTTGTCCTACTTTCCTATTAAATTCAGTTCACCCAAGCCCTAGATAAACAAGCTAGACAGTTACGCTTTGTTGTATTTTAAAAGTAACTTAGAAAAAAAAAAACATACGGTGGAGTTTTTTCCTTGTCATTATGGAAAATTAACTCAGTAATTGTCTCACTAAATCACACTAATGATGAAAAGAATCAGGATAGATTTTTTTCAAGGTTATATGAGAATAAAAGCCCTTAATAGAAACCTAAAATAATACAAAGGTACCCTTTAATTTGTAGATACATTTTACTGGGTTTTGTTTATTGGAGCTGTCTAAGGTTACATGAAAACTAAAGAAACCTTTTCTCAAAATATTTTCTAGCCTTGAACTTTAACATATGCAAGGCACTATTCAAGACTGAGGGTATCTTCCCTTAGTTAACTCTGCTATAAGTCCAAAACAAATATTATACCCTCTGTTTAAATGGTGGGTCACATAATTTTAAGTGGCTAAGCTAGGATGTATAGTCAGGTATAGCTGAATTTGAATCCTTACTATTTTCTTTGCATAGGTTTTCAATTAATAAACTTTGATTAAATGCTTACTATGTGCCAGTTTTTTGTTAGCTATGGTAGACACACACACACACACACAGATAAATAAAATGTTTGATAATATAGGAAAATATTTTTAAAAGGGAGAGATAATGAAATCCATTGTTTTTTAGGATGCTTGTATATACAGACACTTATTTTCCATAGAGAAATCTTGAAAGGCTTCACAGTGGAGCACATATTTGATCCAAAGGTGTACAAGACGACTAGGTCACCTACAATCAGCTGGGAGTAGAGTGTGGGAAGGAAAAGAAATGAGATTACAGGCAAGTGTGTTAGCAACAGAGGAGGCATCAAGGTGAAAGTCCATACAGCTTCTCAGTGCAATTGTACGAAAACGAGGCCAATTCTGCAATTCTTTTTGAAGAATAGCGTTGCAGACAGAACAAGACTGCTTCGATTTTACAACATACCTAACCTCTTTACATTTTATGAAAAGAAAAAACACAGATAGTGCAATGCCCCTGTTTTTCTGCTCTCCTATCTTACCCCCTGCCTTCACTCTGGAAGAGCATCTGCAGGAAGCTGTTGTTTTCTCATGGTTGAAGAGATGAGCAGCCTCACTTAGAAATTAATTGCAATATTACCAGCAATTTGAATCAACAGACATTTCTAGAAAACCCACCCCCGATTAACTTCTATGTCCTGTGTTCTGTATATTATAGACTGATTATTCATAATAATGATAATACAAGCAATAATATTTACATAGACCTTCACTATTTTTAAAACTTGTGTGCATTTGAGTCTGTGTAGGTGAGTATGTCTACTTTACTATTATCCTATTTAGCTCAAACAGTATATTGGAGAAACCAGAAGATGAAGCTGGAAATCAGATATTTGCTCCCAGGTGGCCGTAACATCTGCACTTAGAAATCTCTCCTCTGAACATATTAAGGGTTTAGAATCAGATATCATCAGGATAGATTTTGTATGTGTTAATTCTATGTGGCAACATAAAAGAGTTCAGGAAAACAACAGGTTAATGACTATACACATTTGGGACACATACTTGATTTTCTCTTCTTATCCGTCCTAGCATAAAGCTTGGATCATCTAACACTTAAACGTTATCCTTTTATCTGGATAAGTGCAAGATTTTCTGGAAGCCTCATATTTTTCAATTGTCTATTTTATGAATGGTATGAATCTTAATGAAACTACTGTCTCCTCTCTTCCCTTCTTTCCTCCCTCATCTGCTTCTGCACAGACACCTCACATGGACCTATTTCACTGACTTTTGGTTTCTGAACATACTCCTTTTTCTCTACTGCCAGGTGCCAGGATCACAAAAAAAGTACAAGTAATAGAGATTGCCCCCAAGAAACTCAATCCAGCAGGAGAAAATCTGGCCATTATTTAATCAACAACTACTTATTGATATTCTTCTCTGTGAGATTAACTGCATACCAGAGATGCAAGGAAATATTTACAATTGTCTGATGGATTGAAATTACCCTGATTTCCGTTTTATCCCCCTTTAAATATCATAATTTTCATGATTGGTTTGCAATTGTCCCCCTCTCTCAGAACCCGTCTGGTCAAACAGTGTTTTTAAAATATTTGTCATTTCTATTAGAGTTTGGAAACATTCATCTTTTTTCCCATGGGAAGGATTAGGTAAAACTGTTCTTTTTCTTTCTGAATTTATTTGCCATAAGGTCCTGTGAGACAACATTAACTTTGTAATTTCTAGGATCCCCATTTTGAATGTTTGTTGACATTGCACTTGATGGTCTACTTACTTAGTGTCAGGATTTGTGGTTGGTGTAGCTCTCTATTTTAAACTGACATAGTGGAGAAATTGATTGTGACATTTGAAACAAGTGTTTTGAAGGTAGAGGTCATCATATCTTAGAAGGTTGAACTTGGGGAAATTTCACTACCTAAGTGTTCTACCCAGATGCTTTCAGAAAGCTATTTAGCTTGCCTGCCAGCCACGATACCACATAGTGGGAGGAAGAAAATAATAAAACTTTTTCTGCTGCAGATACAACTACAACCGTGCATCTCAGTCAATTCATGTTGAACAGAAAGATCTAAAAAATCTGATATTAAAGGGAACACGGAATTCTCCAGTCAACTTTAAAATGTGGACTTTTGAGCCTGTTGCTGCTTATCTATTGCATTGCAAATCCCCTGTATTTCTCCTAATGGCCTCTGGAAATGTTTTATAATGAGAAGCAGATTTTGGTAATCCACGTTGTGATCAAATTGCTTTTGTCAGTGTCTTTCATTTAACAATTATTACATATACAAAGCCTAATTTGATCGGTAAAAAATGTTCATTTCCAAACCGCCATGATTGTCAACTGTCAGCTACTGATATAGAATGACTCATTGTGGAAACACAATTAGAATCTTAAAATACTAATGGAAGAGTGCATAAACGGAATTCAAGGGGTTTTCAGATCCATTAAATACACTAAAGCTTACTTATAATGTGCCCACACTCAATACATTTCTATACAATAAATGAAATAACTGAAAATTGGAAAATCCTGACCAATGGCCCAGAAAGTATTATTTTCTGCATTTAGAAATTTTCTCTCTTCTTCACTCATTGCTTTTCAAAAGGCTGCTATAAATTAATCTGTTTCCAACCAATTCATGGCTTTCTGTACAGGGGAAAAAATATGTTAACAGAATGAAGCTGGCAATAAAAGTTGGTCTGCTACAAATGGGAAACAATAAGACAAGACTCACAATATACAGACCCTTTTACCTCTATCAATATTGGGGCCAAGGGGCTTGTGTCTTGCATTTCTGCCAAAACAACAAAGATGGGAAAATGCTAATGATCACTGTCCCTCACATTCTGAAGAGAAGTGATGGCTTCTTCATGATGGACTGAAAAGACAGCAGAGCCCATCCCTTGACTCTCAGTCTTCAACAATGAACTCTAGAGCCCGAAAGGAGAAACATGGGAATTGAAAAGTGATCCAGTAAGTAAAGTCAACAAAGGAATGATTTACAGACCTAATGTTTCACCTTCCTTCTCATGTCTGTTTGGGGGAAGAGAGAAGGAAGTGTCTTAAATTCTTTAAGTAATCTATTGATACAGATTCTTCTTATAGATGTTTGGAAGGGGATGCTTACAATAGGATGCTAGTGAACTAGAAGATGAAACTAAGGTTCTTTTCAACTCAAAAGAGATAATTCAGCTTTTGTGTTATTCCATGAGAACACAATTGATTATCCAACTAGCTGACCCTCACCACCTGGCCGTCCCAATTATACATACATAAAAACTATCCATAACACAGTATCTTCAATGCTAGGTCAACTTTATAAAATTCTTAAGAACATTCAGGTGCACCTAGCAACTGCATCCTCACCTAAACGGAACTAAAACAAGGGCATAGTTTTTTTAAAAAGATTTTATTTTAATTGGAATATAAATTTATTAAGAGGTATATAATTTTTTCACTGTCCAATTTCATCCTTGCACCTTAACATGTTTGTTATAATGGAATAAAATTTCATTAAAAAATCGAGGAAATTATATTTCTAATGTTGGATTATTCATTTTATTTTTTATTATTTTTCAATTTTTTTTCTTAAATAGTTTATTGTCAAGTTGGTTTCCACATAACACCCAGTGCTCATCCCAACAAGTGCCCTCCCCCATGGCCATCACCCCCCTTCCCTTTTCCCCCACCCCCATCAGCCCTCAGTTTGTTCTCTGCATTCAAGAGTCTCTAATGGTTTGCCTCCCTCCCTTCTCCCCAACTACTTTTCCCCTTCTTCTCCCCCATGGTCCTTTGTTAAGTTCCTCCTAATCAACATATAAGTGCAAACATAAGGTATATGTCCTTCTCTGCCTGAATTATTTCACTCAGCATAACACCCTCAAGTTCCATCCATGTTGCTACAAATGGCCAGATTTCATTCTTTCTCATTGCCATGTAGTATTCCATTGTATAGATGAACCACATCTTCTTGATCCATTTGTCCGTTGATGGACACTTAGGCTCTTTCCATGTTTTGGCTAATGTTGAGAGTGCTGCTATGAACATTGGGGTACGTGTGCCCCTATGCATCAGCATTCCTATATCCCTTGGGTAAATTCCTAGCAGTGCTACTGCTGGGTCATAGAGGAGACCTATTGTTAATTGTTCCTCTATTTTTTGAGAAACCTCCATACTGTTTTCCAGAGGGGCTGCACCAGTTTACATTCCCACCAACAGTGTAGGAGCGTGCCCAATTCACATCCTCACCAGCATCTATAGTCTCCTGATTTGTTCATTTTAGCCACTGCGAGTGGCATGAGGTGGTATCTCAGTGTGGTTTTGATTTGTATTTTCCTGATGATGAGCAAATTATATTTCTAATTTAAGAGGGAGAATATTTATTTAATTTTTTTAAAAAATTTTTAACGTTTATTTATTTTTGAGACAGAAAGAAAGAGTGTGAGTAGAGGAGGGGCAGAGAGTGAGGGATACACAGAATCTGAAGCAGGCTCCAGGCTCTGAGCTGTCAGCACAGAACCCAATGTAGGGCTCAAACTCACAAACCATGAGATCATGACCTGAGCTGAAGTCGGCTGCTTAACCGACTGAACCACCCAGGTGCCCCAAAGGGGGAAAATCTTTATTAATGTACTCTGTTCCCATGATATTATTGGAAATGTGATGAAACCTGAGGATCTAGGTAGACTTATCAACTTAAATAACTTCGCATCGTAGACATTGAATCTGCAATCGGGTAAGTTATAAAGAATAAAAGAAAAGTGTTAAGATTGTTAAAATTCTCACTCCAAAAGAAACCACATTCACAAAGCGATACTCTTTCAAAGGATAAGTGTTACTGCCATTAGAGTAACTTCCCTCATCAACTCATCCAAGAGAGAAATATGTCAGGATTCAACCTTAGAAATTCCAAACAAATGATGACAAAATACATGACTGACTGCCTCTCAGAAATCTTGTTAGAGACCATAGTTCTGCCTAGGTACAAAAACAAAAAGGCTCTCTTGCTGGTTGCTAAATATCCTGGCGACTGTCTTATACCTCTAGCACTTTAAATCTACTTCCTAGAAATTATGCTGCCTGTATTAACTTGTTAGCTCTTGCTACCAAATGCTACTTCCGTATTACTATGGAAGTATTTTTAAAGAAAAAATGCTTAAGAAATTTGTTTTTGTTTTGTTTTTGTGTTTTTTGTTTGTTTTTTGTTTGTTTGTTTGTTTTTCTTCCAACCTAATGAGTAGTGAATAGAAGCATGAACAGTACATTTAAGAATCATCTACCAAGGACTTAAAGACAGTACAATCCTTTCTTCCTTCTTCTTCTTTTTTTAATGTTTATTTATTTTAAGAGAGAGAGAAAGTGAGAGAGAGAGAGAGAGCAAGCGTGCACATGCATGCATGGAGGAGGGGCAGAGAGAGAGAGACAGCAAGAGAGAGAATCTCAAGCAGACTCCATGCTGTTAGCACCAAGCACAGAGCCCAACATAGGCTCTATCTCATGAACCTGATATCACAACCTGAGCAGAAATCAAGTCGGAGGCTTAACTGACTGAACCCCCCAGGATCCCCTTTCTCTCTTCTTCTACTTTTAACCTTACCAACATCTCTGCACTCATTTGAAAACAATTTATCACAAAGGTACCACCTGAGATTTTTTTTCTTCCTTAAGTTTCCTTTCCTGCGATTCTCTTTGAACTTGACTATGTGATTCTTCCTCAGATTCACAGGGTGTGGGTAGATCAAAGGTAACAAGCACCCCTTGAATTCCTTTTGGCAGGAGTACATATGAAAACATAATACTCTCTCCTTCTTTTGCTCATGAAGAGACTGAGAATCTCCTGTATAGTTCTGTCAGGTGGTACTCAGAAAAAAAATAAAAACTTTCTTCATTCTACAGTTTTTGTTGTTTTTTTTCTGTCTCCTCCCCTACCCAGAGAAGTCAGAAATTTAGAGTGTGCGTTATATAAGAAAAATATGAACAGTAATAAATATGGGAAAGCTAAAGGATCATCTTGGAAACTATATTCTGTAAATGTGATGCTGAAATAGTTAGTTTGGAATATTGGCCTTTTATCTACCACCGAAAATTAAGAAGTTAGAAAACAAACAGATCAGTATCTGCTAGGTTTTCTGTGTGAATATAAAGATGAACAGTGGATGAGCAGCAGTCTCTGGGTGCAAGCTCATTGGGTGTAAATCTTCGATCAAGGGGCGCCTCGGTGTTTCAGTCACTTGGGCATCCAACTTCGGCTCAGGTCATGATCTCATGGTTTGTGGGCTCCAGCCCACATTGGGCTCTGTGCTGACAGCCCAGTGCCTGGACCCTGCTTCAGATTCTGTGTCTCCCTCTCTCTGCCCCTCATCCACTAGTGCTTTGTCTCTCTCTCTCTCTCTCCCTCTCTAAAAAAAATAAGTAAATGATTTTTAAAAATCTTGGATCAACACCTATATTTCATTGGCTGTGTAAGTGACTTTCAGTTTCCTCATCCATTCATTGTGCATCATTATCTACCTTGATTGTTTCAAGGAGAAATTAATATGCTACTGAGTGTATGTAAATTTCCTGGAAAGGTACCTTGTACAATGTGGATACACAGAATCTTGGGAATGTTATTAGTATTAATAGCAGTGAAAGTAGTAGTAGCAGAAAAAGAAGTAGAGGAAGTAGGATAAAATATATGAAACATCTGGGACCTCCTTACAATAAAAGGTAATGCCCCTCATGAGGCTTGACAGATCTCCTTTCTCCTCAGCTCTAACACTTAAGTAGCAACCTGTGATCCTCTGAACTCATGATCACATCTGGTACTGGACCTGCAAGGGTACACAGTTCCTAATCCGAGGCCCCATGGTATGGATATGTAGGGCATGTTCTGTGACTAAAGCAACTTTCTACAATCTGCTGTGGGACAAATAAAGTGAAACTTGGTGTTTGTACTCCTTGGTAATGAACGTGGCCTGAGTAGTTCTCTGAGAACAACCCTGGAATATCTCCATCCACATGCTAACTGCTGCCTTTTAAAAACAGTCTCAAGTAATAACAACCATCTGGCTAGGGCTCCAATTCAGGGAAAAAGCCAGCAGCACCGAGATCCTAGGAAGAGAAGTTCAGCCAGACGGACATGTAAATATGAGAGCTCAACTGAAGATATGTGATTTGAATTGCTCTTCATTGAGAAGAAAGTAGCAGGCTCTAATAAAAGAAAAAATGAAACAAAATGCAACACATTATTTGGAAAAACTTAAAGTTGGTTAGTAAACTAAACACCTTAAAAATAATGTTTAATTTAAAACTTAATAAGTACTAAGTCATTTCACCATTTTGCTTTGAGTATTTTGGAACACATGCTATTACTGGGTATGTGTGAGCACAGGCGTGCCTTTTGTGAAACAACGCATAACTCATCCCGTGGTCGATCTGGGTGTTCTTCTTGTGTTCTCCCTCAGATGATCGTTAATCCATAGACAGTGGTATTGGCAATCGGGTCAGAAAAAATAGACTAAGACTCAAACAATACCAAATTCTTATACTTTCAAAAATGCACTTAATAAAAAAGGTGGGCCAAAATATCCAACTGTGTACATTGGAGTATATGCTTGTATAAGTATATACATTCCTAAGGAGAAACAGAGTTTAAAATATAAGATTTCAAAACTGTGTTAATAAGCCTTTTAAATATTTAGCTTTGAAAGAGAGTAAGCATGCACCGGGGGAGGGGAGGAGAGGGACAGAGAGAAAGCAGGGAACAGTTTCAGAAACTGGCTTGGCTCTGAGAGCAGAGAACCTGACCGGGGGCTGGAACTCATGAACTCACAAACCAGAACCATGAGATCATGACCTTAGCCAAAGTCTGACGCTTAACCGACTGAGCCACCCAGGTGTCTCAAAACTGTTTTAATAAGCCTTTTAAAATGACCCTGGCCAGCTGGAGCTGTCTAAGGTATTCACCAATATTCTATTTTTAAAACTTGTTTAATATTTATTTATTTCTGAGACAGAGAGAGACAGATAAATTTTCATATTTAGATAGTTATGAATGAGTTTTTAATGAAGGTCACTGAAGATATTTACCTTGTCTCTATTTTTCTCTCAAAGAAACTCTTCCATTTAATTATCCATTCACTCATTTTTTTTTTTAAACAGATAGGTTAGGGGGCACCTGGGTGGTTCAGTCAGTTAAGCATCAGACTTTGGCTCAGGTCATGATCTCACAGTTCATGTGTTCTAGCCCCGTGTCAGGCTCTGTGCTGACAGCTTGAAGCCTGGCATCTAGAGCCTGCTTCGAATTCTGTGTCTCCCTCTCTCTACCCATCCCCTGTCCCACACTCTCTCTTTCTCTCTCTTTCAAAAATAAAAATAAACATTAAAAAAATTTAACAATTTTGTTTGACATCTACATGTGCGAAGCACTCTCTAAGTTGCTGCTAATTCAGAAATGAATGAGAAAGACAATGGCCGATGCCTTTTTAGTCTTTATATTCTAGTGAGAGTAACCTAACAATAAATGAAAGAAAGAGAGAATTCTATATAATAACAGATGGCATGTAGAAAGATAAAGAGAGTGAGAAAGCAGAGCTTAACAATGAGGGAGGATCTATGTTGGGTAGGGCGGCCAAGAATGATGTCTCTGAGATGAGAATTATTTCATGAGAATGCCCAAGTAGGTATTATTGTAATTGAATATTGGAAATTATTTTACTAGTTATAATCATGTATATCTCATTTGATGCTTACTAACCTCCTGTAAGATTAAATGTCCAGATGATTACTGTAATTTTAATGATGAGGATACCGAGACTGAGAAATGTTAAATAATCCCTTTTCTATCCAGCAATTATTTATAATATGCCAGGAATAATATGTTGTAAATGACCAGCAGGTAAGTAACAAATAGCTAAGCTTTATTTCTTTCTTTTTTCTTTCTTTCTTTTTTTTTTTTTTTTTGTGACTCTCATAGTCTAGCAGACAAAAGAGACAAACATACAAATAACTCTGAGAATATGGTGTCATTAGGAGTTACTCACACAGTGCTGAAGGACACAGAAGATGGAAGTATTCACATTCCCTGAGGGTCTGCAAAGGACATGTGCCTGCACACAGCAATGATACAGATAGCGTACCAAATGGAACCGAAATGAAGCGGAAGGAAGGGAAGAGAAGAGAGTGTCGTGTTAATTGAGTGCTTAACCATATGCCAGATATTAGCTCTTTGAAACCCTGTAGGTAGGAATTAACATCCCCATTTTATAGATTAGGAAATGGAGCCTGAGAAAAGTTAACAAGCTTGCTCATGGTAACAAAGTTAGTAAGAAGTAGGTGTTTGAATTTTCTTTTTTTCCAGACCCTTCTGGCTTCTTGAGCTTGTTGCAGGCTCTGACATATCTCACTGGGCCCGGACTGAGAGAAAGCAACACTGGGAAAAAAGATGTGTGGGGGTGGGGTGAGACTAGATCAGCACCAAGGACACTGCCGGATCCAGGCTTCTGGAGCTTTGACTGATTAATGTCCTCGGATCTGTTCTCAAGAGCACAGCTATTTTTCAAAAAAGGAAGAAAGAAGGCATGAAGCACGAAGGCATAAAATAATGACTTCTGTTAACGTTACTTTTTATCTCATTGTTTGCAGTCACCTATTTTTACAGAAAAATATGCCAGTTATCATGCTCTAGTCTCTTAATTTTTCCCTCCACATTTTCAATGTTGAGGAAAGTAAACAAGTTATTTTATTAAATAAGGTTACATGATGTAGAGCTTGGCTCTACACAAAATACAAAAAAAGGCTGGATATAAAATAAATGGGCCCTGTGGTTTCTATATTGAAAAATGCAGGTGCGATAACCAAAGGCGGGGAGGATTTTAAGCATTGAATACAGCTCCAAGTAAATCCTACATGTAATATTCTATATCAGTAAGCACTATCTCCCTGAAGCAAGGTATTATGGTGGCTAAAAACACAAGCTGTGCTGTCTGAATCTCTATATTATTTGAGTCTGTATAATGGTTTCATCATTCATAATTTGCATGAACTTGCAAAACATACTTTCTATGGACCTCGGAATATAATAGTTAATAAAACAGTTCAAGGTCACACAGATATGAGTTGTTCCACATCTCCTATTTGATAGCTGTGTAAAGATCTATATGTGCAAGTAATGTCCCTTTTCTGTGCCTCAATTTCCTCATTTGTAATACAGGATCATTAGAGTGACAATTTTACCGTTTGATGAATAAAATACATGTTAAACACTAAGAAAAGTTTCAGGTAAATAATGACCACTCACTAAATGTCTGTTCGGACAATATACAGGTGACATGTCCTTTTTTATAAGAAGGCCATAAAGGCCTCCAAGAGAAAGCACAGCCCACTATTAGAATTATTCTTAAAAACATGGAAAATTAATGTAGCAAATATTCTCAGAAACACAAGACAAAGAAATAAAGAAGGAAGGGGATAAGGGAATCAGGGAGAGAGGAAAAAATAAAAATGTAAAACAAGAGCTGAGGAGAAATTTTGTTATCACTGTAATAGGTCTGGGAATATCACTGTATATCATTTTGATTATAATAAATATTAACATACACCACTTCTATATGCTTTCAGTATGGGACACTTAAGACAGAAATAATTGTGTTTAAGACAAAGAAAGATGCAAGAATATTGTGAAAAATAATAGCTTTCTCCTGAAATTTCATGTCTTTCTTAAAATTTCACATTCCTGGTAGCTCAGTTGGTTGAGCATCTGACTTCAGCTCAGGTCATGATCTTGCTGTTCATGAGTTCGAGCCCTGCTTTGGGCTCTGTGCTGATAGCTCAGATACTGGAGCCCATTTCAGATGCTGTGCCTCCCTCTCTCTCTCTGCCTCTCCCTCCCCACTTCTCTCTTTCCTTCAAAAATAAATATTAATTTTTTTTTTAATTTCACATTCCATCCCTTTTGAGGATGCTGTTGCTATTTTGGAAAAAAATATGTCTGATAATTCCACTGCTCAAATGGGTGATCATTGAAAGTTATGTAACCTAACTCAGGTACTATAATACCAGACAACTACAAGTTGAATTATTTTTTTCTGATGTACATTCCAGCTTAGTAAAGTGAGCTGTCTAAGGCACTGCTAATGCAGTAAGGTATATGTCTAATGATGCCACTGATACCAATTTGGACATGGTTAAGTTTAGCAAATATATTGGGTTAATCAAAATCATTCTATAACTTAATGATTATAAGATCAACAAGTAGTTTCAAAATTTCACTGAGCTGAGCCATCTAATGGTAACAGCTCTGGAATGTAGAGATGTCAGAGAATTTTACCAACAAGAAGCTATTCACAGAGAAACACTAACTGAATGCACAGAATCCACCTTGTGTCTTATTAGAAATCTGTTTAGATTCACAAGGAAAAAATGAGCAAAACATTGATTAAATGCTATAAGCTATACCTGCAAATATATTGCAAAGACAAAGAACCACTCCCTTCATGTTAAGAAACCAATGTCACGTTATGTCAGAAGCAAGGGAAATCAACATTCTCTGAGAAAGATTTCTTTTCTTATGAGCTACCAGGTCCACAGTCCTCTTCATTGCAACAATTAAATGAAGTTATCCATACGTATAAGAAATAAATGATAGACTCTGGTGGCATGCAGAGTGAGATGGTGTTCATCAAGACTGGGAACTGTGGACCGTTGTTCTTTGTGTCCACTTTCCAGCATTTCCTTCTGCCCAAGACAGGATTGGGGGTGTGACCCTATGATACTATGATAACATATTGATGTGGAAATATATAAATGTGAAGTATATAAATGTGACTTCTGCCTGAGTGTGGTTGGAAGTGGAAGAATTTGCAAGGGAAGTCAGGATTTAGGCACCCACTAAAATTAGGA
Organism: Hyaena hyaena; assembly: GCF_003009895.1. Classification (NCBI taxonomy): domain Eukaryota; kingdom Metazoa; phylum Chordata; class Mammalia; order Carnivora; family Hyaenidae; genus Hyaena; species Hyaena hyaena. Next base: position 457,302 of record NW_024081667.1, read on the forward strand.
TAGGCAGGGTGAGCATGGGCAGAGAAGAGGATATTTGGAGCAGCAGAACTAAGCATATGAAAAGAACTTGGCAGAGAGTGAGAAGGCTGGTCTGTGAAGTGTGGTCACGGCACATAAGGGAATGTACGGGAAAACAGCTTGTGGGGTGACTTGTCTCCCACACAACTTCTGGAGTACAATTCTAGTTGGCCAATTGAGTATATGACCGTTTGATTCTTAATGGAAGTGACTTAAGTTACTAATGCCACAATATTTCTCTGAACAAGTGTTGATAACCTTTCTCAGACAAATGGAAAGTATGATTAGTTAAAATGTCCCATGAACAGTTTGAACAGGTGCCTAGCCTACAGGACGTGATTACATGTTTTCCTTTCCAATAACCAGCCCTTCTGCTATTTTTTTCCTTTTTAAAGTCAAATAATTAGAGCATACATGATGATTATATTTTACAATCTTAAAATTAGTGAGACTAAATGAATCATATTAGGATCATTATAGTAAAATGTAGTATGCATTTTAGCTTGAGGAAATAGTCAAGATATGTGATATTTATCATTAGCTATTGATATATATTACGTGATTTCTGATCTACAACAGCGGGTTTTCTGAAAGGCTCATGTTACAGGGAGAATTATAGTAATTTTTTATTGTAAAATTTTTCTCTAAAATTTGCTAATTCTTACCATAGAATAGCATTTAACAGGTATTTGTTGAATGAATAAATGGATAAAAAAGTGAAAACTACATATCTTTCTTTTAAAATGAGGAAGGTCAGGGTGCCTGGGTGGCTCAGTCGGTTAAGCATCTGACTCTTTGTTTCAGCTCAGGTCATGATCTCACAGTTTGTGGGTTCAAGTCTCCTATCGGGCTCTGCACTGACAGTGGGGAGCCTGATTGAGATTCTCTCTCTCTTTCTCTGCCCCTTCCCTACTTGCACTATGTTTCTCTCAAAATAAATAAGTTTTTTTAAAAAACTAAAATAAAATAATTAAAATTAAATGGGGAAGGTCTAGCTTTTTTTTTTTGCCTAGTTTCCCTTATAATTTGGAGGAGTTCTTATTGCAAAGGGACTCCCATCAATCTTTAAAGGGACAGGAAGAGAGAGGGGGGAAGTTTGGAAACCAGGAGGGAGACATGGTTTGAAAGCAAATAGTAAATTGCCCAATTCTAGATGGAAATATGGTGACAGAGGTGAGCTGAGGAGCTCATCATGATCGTTTCCCCCCAGAAGGTGAGCTTCACACTGTAATACCATCTGCTAAGGTCCTGCACTGATGCCATTCTATATTTCGTTCTTCTCACCTTCACCCTACAAGAAATAACAAAATTATTTAAGAAACGATGGCCCAACTTCTGAAGAAGTGAAAACCCCTGACTCTTTCCTACCCTTAACAAAGAAATATTTGTCCTGACTTTGGACTGGGTGGTGTGACACAGAGAGTAAGTAATTTGTAAAGACTCAAAATTTTATGAATGCTCTTTTTTGTTTATTATTTACTTTATTTAAATTTTTTTAAACATTTACTTATTTTTGAGAGAGAGAGAGCAACAGAGTATGAGCAGGGAAGGAGAGAGAGAGAGAGAAGGAGACACAGAATCCAAAGCAGGCTCCAGGCTCTGAGCTGGACACAGGGCTCGAACCCACAAACTGTGAGACCATGACATGAGCCAAAGTCAGACACTTAACTGACTGAGCCACCCAGGTGCTCCTAATTATTTTAAAGTTACACTGTGGTGTTCCTCAGCCCGGCATGCCTTTGTCCCCCAAAAGATATGTGGCAACATCTGTGATCTTGGTCATCACACCTGGGAAGTTAGTATTGGTATCTAGTGCATAGAGTCCAGGGGTACTGCTAAATCTCCGACAATGCACAGGATGCTGAATGTCAATGGTGTGGAGGCTGAAAAACCCTGAGTTCTAGTGGAGAAATTCTCTAGAAGTCAAGACATTTAGACTCAGTGATAGCACAACACTGTGCCCTTCCTGCCTGTCATTCTTGGCTAGATGACTATACTTCTCATTATCAAAGTCTTTTCAAAAGGAATATGTTGCAAGTGCTCCGTGAACAAATTGAGGTGTAAGGCAGTTACAGAAAGTAGGAATCGACTTTGGCATACTTTGCAGGACTGTGACTGATTCTGTTTGTCACATCACGATTGGATGTGAAAGTCTAATATGGCGTTTGCATTTGTATGATGTGTCACTTGAAGAAATGGTGTCTGGGTTTTAGTAACATACAGTCCAAAGGCCGTCAGGATGTCTGTCCTAGACACGGTGTTCCATTCATAATGGACTGTGAGGTTGAATAGGTCCAAGAAAGACTCACAATATTACCTTGGCAGAGTTATTTTGTGTAACAATTGGGCAATACTCTTCAAACTGGAAATTGCCTGCACAGTTTCTTCTTTCCTTTCAAATTGCAACTGGCTTCCTCCCCTCTCTGTGCCATATTATGATGTTTAGTCTGATGCGGTCTACCCATTATTCCACTGTGCGTGTTTACCTCATAATGAGGCTCTGCCACATTGAAAAAGGAAACGTGTGGAAAAGATTCATAATAAATAAAACATTTTACATAATATCAATACAAAAGCTCCTTTCCCAATGGAGTTGGTATAGACCGACTGATGGAGATGTTTAAGGATAAATCGTCACAAAGAAATACAGGCACATCCACACCGGGGTCAGCGGAGGATAATGATACATTTACTGCCATGCACGCCTTCCTGAAACAATGAGGTAGCATGAGATGTGGGAAAGCTGGCTCCTTGATTTATTAAAAACATCTGCCTCCGAAAGACAAAACTAGGGGAATTTCAAGTCATTACGACAAAATGTTTTTGCCTGTTTTGTGAAAGAAGGGTCTTTCTTAAGTAGGTCACTTATGCATTTCAATACTTAGAAGAGGGGACATATCTTTCTGGTAGTCTCTCTTTCCATAGGGACAGATACAGATAAAGACATCGGTACTGATATAGATACCCTTGCTTCTGCCAGTTGCGTTTCTGCTGCTTCATAGCTGACATGTGACAGCAACACCTTCTCGCAGTTCTTTTCCTCATTGTGTTTTATAAGAAAACAGGCTCTTCTTAAAGCTAAGATATGAAAATGTCTTAAAGTTCAATTGGGTGTCTTTTTTAGCCAAGTCGATTTAAAAAGCATTAGTGGTAAAATATCCAGGTTATCCCACAGCAGGGCAGGACGTAGAGGTCCTGACAGCAATCAGCTTGAGGCATTGTCCTTTTCATTAATTTGGAGATGAGTAGACATTGCTGTTGTTGAGGACAATGAGACCCCTGTTGAAAGTGTATTTTCACACAGTAAGCCCTCACTGTAACCTTGAGGAGAATGGAGTGCAATGGCGAGTGAAACTCCCTGTTGTATTGGGTCTCCTCACCCTCTCCCTGGGGGGTGTTTGGCCATAAGCATGAAAGGCTAGAAAGAAAGTAATTGGTCTCAAATCCGTAGTTGTATTTTTGTTATTATTATTTTTTTAAGTTGAGCAGATCTAGTTTTTACCCAAAGAACCCTCGAGGGTGAATTCTGGATCCTTTTATAATAAGACATTGTATTTTATTTTTTTTAATTCATCTGCTTTTTATTTATTTTTTTTACAAATAGTTTATTGTCAAGTTGGTTTCCATAAAACACCCAGTGCTCATCCCCACAAGTGCTCTCCTTCATGCCCATCACTCCCCCCACACACACCCATCAGTCCTCATGGGAGAAGGAGGAGAAGAAGGGGGAAAATAGTGGGGGAGAGGGAGAGGCGCAAACCATGAGAGACTCTTGAATGCTGAGTATAAGGAGACATTTTAAAGTAAAGGTGCTAGTATATTTAGCACATATATATGTCTAGTTCTGCACTAAGCAGTGTAGATTATAGCATGGTTTCTCAACATCAGCACTATTGATATTTGGGGCTGAGTAATTCATCGCCGAGCAGGAAGGAGGGTGTTTTGCTCAATATCAGGTGTTTCAAAGCATTACTGGACTCAACTCTACAAATACTAGCAGCACCTCTTCCTATAGTGACAAAAAAAATTGCTAGATGTTGATAATGTTCATCAGGGACACATTTTGAGAACTGTGTATTAAGATGACATAGATAAGACGTAAAAAGATGAAAACTATAGGTTGCAATAGGAAGAAATGCTTCAATGTCTGTATATAGTTAGACCTGAGATAAAAGAGATGAATGCTTTTATATGTGTATTCATAATATAATATAATATAATATAATATAATATAATATAATATAATACAATTAACATAATATAATTAATATAATTAATATAACATACTATATGTGTACATACTTCACTGATGTTTATACTGAATACACCAGTATAATGCAATTTATTGTTGAATTATATAGTTAGTATGAACATTGCCTATGGGTCACATCCAATTTAGGTTCTTAGAAGACTAGCAAAACCCCAGAATATTATGGGAATTCGATAATGTTTGACTCATAAAATTAATTATCTAAAGTTTCAAAGACACATATTTTCCACTATAGTTTGCTTTCTCCATGCTTCTGTGGAAGTATTTTCATTAATGACCCCTTGAATTATTTGTATTCCTTTTATATGGTAGATAGGCATACTCAGACCTCTGTCTTAAACTGTGTCTAACAACTCTAGCACCAAAGAACCTACATCTACTATTCTGCTTCAGGCTGGCCACTGCTGGGAAGCAGATGAAATTTTCTTCAGAATTTGGTGGTCTCTTCATTAAATGGTCTTCTTCCATCTTGGAATTCTCCTTCTCCTGGTACTTGTAGATACATTATGGACGGTGGATTGCTTGCCGTATGGCCCTACATCCACCAGAAAGATACTGAAGTAGTTTACTCAACATAAGTCAGCTCCAAGGAATTGTCAAAAACGATCACACTTACTCAATTTTAGAGGATATTTCCAATGTAAGACTGCTACTAAGTTTGAATAACTTTGTGTGGTGACGGAATATAACTAGACTTATTGGGGTGCTCATTTAGTTGTATGTACAAATACCCAATCATTATATTGTATACCTGAAACTAATATAATGTTGTATGTGAATTATACCACAAATTTTTTAAAGATTAGAAAAAAGGAAATAAAAATTATACACTGCTGGCAGTGCCCCGAACAGGACTCTCCTTTCTGGCCGATGCTCTGATTCTTTTAAAATCAGCTGCATATAATACCCCTTCCTTCTGTTAACACATCTGTCCCCCAGTCAGTAAGTGACCCCCTTCCTTATGGGATTACAGCCCTTTTTTCTTAAATATCCTGTTCTACCTATGTTCTATGAAATTACTCATGGCTCTCTTCATAGACCACATGCCCCAAACACAACTTATATCCTGTTTATTGACCTTTGTTTCCTAGAATGGGTTCTACAGGACAAAATGACAGCTCATCAGGGCACCTGGGTGGCTCAGTCTGTTAACTATCTGACTCTTGATTTTGGCTCAGGTGATGATCTCACGGTTTGTAAGATCTAGTCCTGCCTCAGGCTCTACTGCAGAGCCTGCTTGGGATTCTCGCTCACCTTCTCTTTCTGCCCCTACCCCACTCAGTAGCACCTGTGCATGGTAGCGCGCTCTCTCTCTCTCTCTCAGGATAAATAAACATTTTTTTAAATGACATCTCATCACGAAAGCAACATCCTGTTCACTAATATAGGATTTAGTTTTAACCCTTGATCATACTCTGCTTTGCATTGTTATTCCCCATTTTGGGTGTGGATCTTCTGTTTTCAAAAGGATTGTTGACTGGTCTTAATCAAGGGATCTATCTTATACATATATTATAGCATCTTGCACTGTGTACTTACGTATTCAGTAAACATCTAGCCAAGCCCTTAATGCAGCTATCAACTATATTTGCATAAAACCCAGTTCTTCATTTAAATGAGTCAGGTACCGATAATCATCAAATGAGGGAATAATTTTTTGATCAGAGCTTATTTCTGAATACCATGAAATCACAAAATTGATTCTATTTGAATAATTGGCTTTGGATGCTTATATACTATTTTTTTATGTTGTGCTAATGCTTACATATTTCACATAGGATAGAGCTTTTCAAGATTTCTAACTTCTTAGTAGTTAACTTGGCCATGCAGATTGTGCCCTTCCTTATGTTTTAATATCACTTACTAGGATATGTGCATGTGCGTGGGCCAGTACATTTCTGAGGTCAACGAGAAACAAAAAGGAGGTGAAAGGGGAGGGAAGTTCAGCATCCATGGGAGGTTCCAGGACTGTCCAGGCTGTAAAATAGAGCCTGAAAACATTTGTATCATGGAGACCCAGGCTCAGAATAAATGTGATAATTTTCCACCTAGGATTTACTGGCTTTCAGAACCTTAGGGAACTTTATTTTTCAGGCAGTGAATTATCAGACCAAGGATGATTATCAGATTTATTACAAATATTATTCCACACAAACGTTAGGATTTGAAGTGGAACATCATCTCATGCTGGCTCTCTGCTGATTTGGATTGAGAATGAGAATGAAGAGAATGTTTAGTATTTCTTATAGTTGCTTATTGTCAAAACTTACTGAGCAGAGAGCGATAGGAAATCCCATCTATGAACTTCTCCTGTAAACAATTGCTTTGGGGTATTACTTTGGATCATTAAAATCTATCAGTGGCAAAGTTGTTAAAAAAGGGGATTAATATAAGAACTAGTATGGTATATGCAGTTTAAAGATCATAGGTGTAAGAGTATTTCTTCTCCTCACTGGTTAGCAATCTCATTGTTCTGAATCTGCACCTGCCTCCTGGAAGAGTCCTAATGCAGGTCCTAACAATAATCACTGTTGTTCTACAATAGTCAATGACAACGTCTGGGGCAATGCAAGGCAAAATATATGTACTGTTAGCGTGCGTTCATAGAGGACCTTTTTTTTTTAATCAGGAAGGAATCTCAGTGGACAAAAGGCTTTGTCAATTTCGATAACCCCTAGCCTGCAGTAGTAGCTCTAGCGAAATAGGCAAGTGACTAAGCAAACAGCCCAAAGGATCCACGAGCTAGGTGCTAAATGCAACTTGGCCTCTGGGTTTTGGTGAAGAAAATCGTCTCCTAGGCACAGACTGCCAGGCAGAAGCTCTTTTGACACAGTTCCGTTTTGATTTGACAGTCAATTTGAAAGTGACTATGCACGCCCTCACCCCAAATTTAATTACCCATGCATCTGCTGTGATGCAGCTTGTGATGAACAAGCTGCCACTACTGTGCTGTTATGGAGGTTGTCGCCTCCCTTCATTTATCCTCAGGCAACGGTTTTCCGCGCAGTCTGGTTGGCCATCTCACCCAAGCTGTTAGATCCCCACGCTGTGCTTCAGGGTGCAGCAAATGCTGGCTGCTGGCGGAAACAAGCTGAAAGAGCAGTTGCTGTTACCCATCCGCCAGTCTCTCTGCAGGAGCCAGAGAGGAACGTGGGCAACGATGGTTCAGTGACTGTGTCTGTGCTGGGAACTCACAGAATACGTTCAGCTGTCAATACAACCACAAACTCTCCTTGAATGGTTTCGCCGGTTGCCAATTTAGCACTGTGATCTATAAAAGAATTTGGCTCTCTTGCTCTCTCTTTCTCTATCTCTATTCCCCTTTACTTTTTTTTTCCCTTTCTCTCACAGCTAGTTCATTTTCTTAATAATATCTATCATCTGTCTATCATCTATCTAATCTATCTATCAATCAATCATTCATCTTATCTATCTATCATCTAACTTATCTATCTATCTATCTATCTATCAATCAATCAAAAATCTAAAATATCTATCTATCATCTATCTATCATCTATCATCTATCTATGAATAAAGACAGACTGCACATGTATTTAGGGACTTCTTAAACCCATTTCACATTTCCTGGTACCAATGGTTTTGTTGTTGTTGTTGTTATTGTTGCTTGACATTAAAGAACACTTGACCACTTAGACACCTTGACCCTTTAGTCTAGTGTAAAAATTAGTTACAGATCGAACACAATTGACTTAGTAAGGCTTTTTTATTCAGTTCCAATCAGTACCCAATTGCAGGACAAAGGTCATTAAAGCAGGAGTCCTCCTAAGATTACTCACATTTTATCAGAAAAGTTCTTATTTTCAGTCCTACTCTAAAACACTACTTGAGGCAATGAATGCCAGCATAACATTGCATAATAATATTAGGAAAAAATAATAGAAGAAAATGAAAGGAAAAAAAAAGAAGGACAAGCAATGAATCTTCAGGACATGAAGTGAAAGTCATTCTCAAGATCAGCTTGGTGCTTTTAGAAGTGTGCCTGAGAAGTAGAAATTTGGATGTATGTCTTTTGTCTTGGTCATCTAAGAGAAGATGAACTACATGTCAGACAGTGGGGGTCCTTTCGTGTGGATAATGTATGTAATTTTCACACCAAATCTCCAACATGCTATTGATTACTGATTATCAGTGCCAATTTAGAGAACTGGAAGTTGACACTAGAGAAGAAAAGTCACCTGTCCAAGTTTACACAGAATGCAAGTTCATAACTGGAACTCAAGTCTGGGTCTTCTTCCTTTCCATCTCACTGTCTTTCAGCTATTTTATATGCATGTTGATGTGGGGTTGTATCTATATTAATGTAAACTAAATTTTCTGTGCTTTTTGAGCTAAAATAATTTTAATTCAATGTTTGATATATGCAAAATTAAAAATGCTTACACTTTGCTCCTTCACCTCAAACTTTGTACACCAAAGTTTAGGTGCTGTAAGTGAAGCCAGGGAAGAAGGCAAGACCAAGCCTAAGTCAATATGTGCTATTTACAATAAATAGACTGAAGTTTCCATCATACCGAAAGCATGTTTAGTTTTATCAGTTGCCTTAAGAAACAAAAACATTTATAATTCAGAGAACTTCTTACCTCAAACAATAATTTATACACTTTTTCTTTACAAATGGGTGGGTTCAAAATATTCTTAGAGATTTCCCATATTACCAATTTTTTTCCACCAATATGCTGTGTAGTTTTTAAGAACTCACTCATTGCATTTGATGTTCTGACTACACACCAGGAAAAGAAAGGCAATCATGTTGGTATCAGGTTAAATACAATGACTTTGAAATGAAATTAAATCTACAAGTTTCTTTTTACCCTCTTATGTTTGTCCAAAAAAGTGATCATGCTCCTTACATTCTTCATGTGAATGGAGTCTACACATTCCATTTATCTGCTTGTTCTTATAGTCATTTGACCCCCACAATAGCTTGTACATAAAAAAGAATCATCACTTTTTAACACTTTCAGAAATTCTACCACCAGGATCTCCAGAGATCTGCTGGCATTCTGCAATGAAGTACTAGGCTAGCCTTCTATTTTGGGTTTTGGATCTTTGTTTTGTTGTATCTTTTTAATCATCAAAGCCCCCCTAAGACTAATGGAAACATGGTATCACTGAAAAGCTATGAACAAGAAATTGGGGTCAGGCAGAAATGGGTTTAACTCTTGCTCCTCTGCTTGGTTCATATGAGTCATGGGCAAGTTACTTTACTCCCTTAGATGCACTTCTGTACTTGCCGAATGGGGATGATGCTCCCATTTTATATGCTGGTTATAACAGTTAATGAGATAATATAAGAAAGTGCTAAACAAAATAATTAGTATTCTTATGATAATGGTACAAATTTCTCTAATTAGATAACTTTTGAGAATGCAACAAGACATACTTTTGTTTGTTGGATCAATGTACCATTATTGGCTCAAGATTCTGAATGATGATTATGCTAGTGAGATAAATACCCACGTCACCCTATTATGCTTTCTTTAGTTTTTCTTTGTTTTATTAATATTTATTTATTTTTGAGAGGACGAGAGAGAAGGAAAGAGCACATGCACAAGGGAAGGTCAGAGAGAGAGGGAAACAGAGGATCTGAGGCAGGCTCCACACTGACAAAACAGAGTCAAATGTGGGCCTTGAACCCAAGATCCATGAGATCATCACTTGAGCTGAAGTCAGACGCTTAGCCGACTGGGCCACCCAGGACACCCTCTTTAGTTTTTTGTTTGTCTCTCAAAAGCTATTCTCCACTTTCTCTTTATTGCTGATTTTCTTGTGATATTTATATGTGGTCTTCTAATATTTCTGCTTATTCATGATAAACATGAGAATATCAGAATGGAAAACTAATGACAACAAGAAATATATAGAACTAAACAGACAATGTAGGAGACAGGAGGCAAGAATTCCTGACATCTGTTTCTAGATCTGTTTTGAGTTGCAATTCGAATGTAGACAATTTTTAATTGACAAGTGAGAGCTAGTCATTCAGAAAAGTCATTCTCATTATAAGATCCAGTTTTAAGCTTATAAAGGCAGACTTACAACTTCAATTGTTTATATTTTTTTCAAGATAACTGCATTTACTGGAGTTTCAATTGCATCCTATATTTTCCTTTCCCAACAGTTATGTGGAAACAGTTCAATTATGCAATAGTAGCTTAGGGGCAGCATAAAACTTCAGTAATTTTGGGGTCTCTGAGAAGGGGGTACCGGCCTAACAAAACTCACTGTGCTTCTCTAAGAGATGTATGAGAAATTTGCTCCACGTCACTAAGAATAAGAGTAATAAAGCATTAAAAATAAAACGTTTGTTCTAACATGAGACCCTAAGGATAATAACATACTATTATTTTACTTTAAATTAGACCTCTTTTTTACAAAAATGAGTCCACACATATGATTATTCAAGATCACTGGTAATGGTGAATAAAGTATGCTTGCAAATGATAATGGTACATAAGTGAGTTGAGAGTGAGGGAGTGTTGTAGCACAGGAAGACTGAGAGGGCCCAACTATTTCACAGGACGCTTTATAACCAAAGGATATTGAATAAATTATATCCTTCTGTTCTAAATCTAAAATGGCTGACCTAAAAAGTCACAGCAAACTGGAAGCGCATTGTCTCATTTTTAAATTGATATACCATCTAAAATATATATTTTGACTACTTGCTGCCAACTCAGTTGGATCTCTGTCTCTTATTTCTATTTAAGCCTCCTCTTAAACAACAATATCGCTTCTAGGATTCAGCTTAAGGAAGTCTGGCATCAAGTGATCATAAAATATGAGCACAGAATGTGATCACAGAGTAGTCATAATAGTACATAGAGTGTAATAATGTAATAACATAAAATATGGAATAAAACATAATATAATAGTGAATAATTTTGGCCCTTACTAAGATCCAGGGACCATGCTATGAATATTTCCCATGTTGTTGAGTTTTATGGTGTAGATATGAACATAATCACATGTGACACTGGATATTGTAAGCAGCATTCACCTTTGCCTTTTAACAGATATATTAAGATATAACTCACATACCGTATGATTCATTTAAAGTAGCTGCTATTTTAGATAAGGTGGTCAGGAAAGATTTTTATGTGGAAGAGGCATTGGAGAAGAGCTCAGCATGTAAAGAGAATATCTTCGAGATAGCCCAAAGATACCTTAGAGAAGGGCATTCGTATTAAAGTGAACAACCAGCCATAGCTCGGCTGGAATGAGAAGAATCTATAGAGAGAATTTTATTTTTGTGTTCTAATTACTGTGAACCTTCTTTAGAGGATTTTAAGTAGGGCTTACTTACATTTTAAAAGGTCCTCTGCGCTGTTATCTAGAGGAAAAGGTTAGAAAAAACAACCTTAGGTGCTGTCTGTGGTGCCCTGGTCCGGAGAAAATGGTGGCTTGTGAACGTGTCATAACGCAAACTCTCAACTGCAACAAATGTTGTGTCTGTTAATAATTCTTGACCTGGTAAGTGTAATTTACATCAGCTGTGTGAGGTGGCTGGTCGGTGTTATGGAATCCGATCTGTCACCGATGTGGCTGCCTTACCCTTTTTAAAAACTTGTTTACTGTGAAGCAGCAGTTCTCAAATGTTACCATGAATCTGAATCCCCTGTAGGCCTTGTGAAAACAGGCTGCAGGGTCGTGCCCCCAGAGTTAGGGATTCTGTAGGCCTTACACAGAGCCTACATTTCTTTTCTTTTCTTTTCTTTCTTTTTTTAAAAATTTTTGGTCTATTTATTTATTTTTTGAAAGAGACAGAGATACATGAACTGGGGAGGGGTGGAGAGACAGGGAGAGGGAGAGAGTTTCCCAAGCAGGCTCTGCATTGTCAACACAGAGCCCTACACAGGGCTCAGGCCCATGAAACTGTGAGGTCATGACAGGAGCCAAAACCGAGAGGGGGATGCTTAACCGAATGAGCCACCCACCCAGTTGTCCCAAGAGCATAAATTTCTAACAAGTACCTAGATTAAAATGATGCTACTGATCTGGGGACCACACTTTTGAAAAACACTACTCTGAATCAAGAATTGACTAATGTTTTCTTTCTTTTTAAAGTTTTTTAAATCTTTATTTATTTTTGAGAGAGAGAGAGAGCATGGGAGAGGGGAAAAGAGAGAGGGAGACATAGAATCTGAAGCAGGCTCCAGTCTCTGAGCTGTCATCCCAGTGAGGGTTTCAAATCCACAAACCTTGAGATCAAGACCTGAGCCTAAGTCAGATGCTTAACCAACCAAGCCACCCAGGTGCCGCTTGACTAACTTTTCCTATAAAAGGCCAAGTAGTAAATAATTTTACTTTAAAGGGTCACAGAGTGTCTGTCACAGCTATTCAATTCATGAACCATATGTAAGCCATATAGCACATTAGGCATGGGCAATGCATAAATGAATGAGCACGGCTGTGTTTCAATAAAAGATATTTATACAATGGAGGCCATGTTGCCTCTGCTCTAGACCATTTACCCTGGCTGCCTCCATCGGCCCAATACTCTAACAATTATATTAGAATATATTCATATATATGCACATATCTTTGTGAATAGCAACCTGTTTCTTAATATATTAAAGCTTTCTTAGTTTATTTTTTTAATATCTTACTGATGATACAATGAATTCATATCTCTGGTATCATATTGTTGAAGTGTGATTGCTTTATAAGTCATCAATACCCCATTTGAAAATTAGGAAGACTAAAAGGAAATCATTTTTGGAAACTATTTGTTTATTTTGAAAAGCCAAAATGCACTACTGAGGTTATCTGTTCTTTAATAACAATTTCCCATTGTAATCAGTTCTCGTCTTATCAATTTGTCCATTACAATGTGAAAAGAAAAAGACTGAGGAGGAACTATATTAAATAAAACAGATATGCTATCATTTTGACAGATATTATAAATGTAAATACAATGAGATAAATAATGAGAAAAAGTTGTGGGAAATGGTTGAAATGAGTGCGACCTCTCGGTTTTCTAGATTTTTCCAGAAAATCACCACCTACAGTTTTCAGTAAGACTGACGACACAATGGCAGTTTTGCTAGTTATTGATGAATCTACAAAATACGTGGCTCATAGCTGCCCTGTTTCAAACAAATAAACGTTACTAAAATAGTAAGATGGGCCATTTCACAGAAACACTAATTAAAGAAACAATGCAGTATTGTACACAATTTGTATTTGCTTTGCATTTTATTCTGTTCTGTATAATCAAAGTGTCATTACCTGATTTTTTCCCACATTTTAAGATGGGAATATTGAGGTTTCTCATTTATTTTGCAGACACTTCTTGTGTAGCTAAAGTGCAAGTTGAAGAAAAATAAATAATTTAGGTAAGGCGATATCATTTCTCTGAGAATCAGTTCACACATTCAAGAGCACGGACTCTGAATTCATCCTTTTAGCTGTGCCTTTGCTGTTTTCCTGGGCGCAGAAGAATCTAGTGGCTGTGAGATCACAGAACAGCTTCCCAGATGTATAATAACATCCCCGTGGGTCATATAAACCTGATAATGGCCCATGATATCAGAATGCGTTTTTCAGAAAAATAATGTTTGAAACATTTCTATTTAAGCACAAGACATATCCGGGAAGGTGAATCAATCGAAGGCAGAGCTTTATGGATTATCACAGTGAATACACTGATATAACAATCCCCCAAGGAATGAAACATTGCCAACATGGGGGAATTACTTTGATAAATGTTCCCTAAGTGTTATACCCAGGTTTCCAGCTTGAGCGACAAGGTAGATCACAATGATGAACTTTTCTAAGATGGGAAACACAGGAAGTGGAGGTCCATTTGAGAAAGAAAATAATTATTTCTATTTCTATTGCTTTACATCATTAAAATATTTGAATATTGAAACAAACATTTATCTTTTTATATATTAATAATTGAGGTACTGTTTTGGCATGAATCAGTCAATAAAGAGGCATTTATAGAATTCATTACCACTGAGTGCAAAGTAATGGTGGGCACAGTGAAAATAAGTGAGTATGCTCTTGCTTTGCTGAGATTACTATCCAAGGGACAAAATGAAGCCAAATAAATATATGAGAAAATACTAATAAAACCTCAGGTCTCAGATCTGTTATGCAGAAACTGAGTATTCTGAGAGTATTAACTCAGGTTCTCTGTGTTCTTAAGATTCCTCTTCTTTTTCTCAACCATATCCCCTCATGTTGGAAACCTTGTAAATCCATAATTCCATGTGTACAAAGTAGAAAAATGTTCTTGCTAACTGAGTAGTACAGGGACTACCTGACACTATAAATTCTTGAAAGGAGTTCAAAGAAGGGGATCTCTTGAGATTTGCAAAGGTAATTTATTGATTCATTTTTTGACATTTATTGAGCAGCTACTGTGTCTCAAGATCTTTCTGAATCTAATTAAGAAATCTTAAATGTGAATTATATCTAAAACCTGAGGAATTACATGGATCTGAATCACTTTAGTGGCAAAGCAGTTGTTTTGGGGAGATTAAACTAAAATCTAGATTACATGATTTTCACATTATTCAAGAGTTTGTTAAAATAAATATATTTCAGAATTGTGTTAAGTGTTAAGTATATAGAGATAGATAGATAGATAGATAGATAGATAGATAGTGAAAATACAATCTTTCTATTAAAATGGAAGGAAAAGAAATTCCATCACATATTGACTGATTCTAGTAAAACTCAAGTATTTTCTGAGATGCAGAATCTCTTTTCAAATTATTATTATGAGTTAAAATAAGGAACGTGTAACTAATTAATTAGTATATAAGTTCTAAGTCCAAACCTACACAATTGCATGGATATATATACATATATACGTATATATATTAGTATCCATATATATGTATATATATCCATAGATAGAAAATACATATATATTTTCTTGTTGACCTTTTAATTAAATTGTTTTAAAATGCAGAATTGAGGGCACCTGGTTATCTCAGTCTGTGGAGTGTCCAACTCTTGATTTCGGCTCAAGTCATGATCTCACAATTTGTGAGATCAAGCCCCATATTGGGCTCTGTGCTGACAGTGTGGAGCCTTCTTGGGATTCTCTCTCTCCCTCTCTCTCTCTCTCTGCCCCTAAGCCCTGCCCTGCTCATTCTCTCTCTCTCTCTCTCTCTCTCTCTCTCTCTCAAAATAGGAAGAAAGGAAGGAAGGAAGGAAGGAAGGAAGGAAGGAAGGAAGGAAGGAAGGAAGGAAAGAAGGAAGGAAGAAGGAAAGAAAGAAAGAAAGAAAGAGCAGAATTGTTTTTAAATTTTAAGTCATTTTGAATATTACTGTATATAACTAAAATTTGAAAGAAAAACAATCTTTTGAATAAAAGGGATGAGGACAAAACTACCCAGATTCTCCCTGACAGTAAAGAAAAATGATTTAGACAAATCACAGAAGCTAAGAAGAAGTGTATATCCAAGTATGTGCCTTTAGTAATGCCAAAGGAAGGATCATTTTTCACAATTTTCCTTTTGTTGCTTTAATCGGTCTGTTTTAACTGTCTTACAGGATTACACCCATGTGCCTCTCACTTGGCTAAATACTTTTATTACTTACTCTTTTGGACTCCATAGTGACCTGATCCCACTGCTGAATGATGGAGGCTAATGGGTTTACCTGCCGTGAATAAAGTAAATTAAGTAGCTATCACTGATAAGGCTAACACTGGCAAGAAAATAAGGACAAACAAGGGCATATAGTTCCAAGTGTCCATAAAGATTAGTTTTAGATTTTTCTTTTTTCTTTTTTCAAAAAGAAAGAGAGCAGTTTTAGATGAAACTGCACAGAACACAGCTCCTTTAATGTATGCTATGCAAAGAGTTCAGGAAGCACATCATCTGCTCTTTCCAGGTCAATAAGACAAGACAGTAAACATTTGGGGCTCCTGGGTGGCTCAGTCAGTTAAGCGTCCAACTTTGGCTCAGGTCATGATCTCACGGTTCATGGGTTCAAGCCCCGCGTTGGGTTCTGTGCTGACAGCTCAGAGCATGGAGCCTGTTTCAGATTCTGTGTCTCCCTCTCTCTCTGCCACTCCCTTGTTCACACACTGTCTCTGTCTCAAAAATAAACATTAAAAAAAAAAAAAAACAGCAAACATTCATGCTGCATCCCTGAAGTGTTTCTAGGATCTGAAAATGTAAGTGGATATTCTTGGTATATAATGCTATCTATTGATTCCCTTCCTATCCCAAGCAATTGTCAGGGGGTACCTGGGTGGCTCAGTCAGTTTAGCTTTTCAGCTCAGGTCATGATCTCATGGTTAGTAGGATAGAGCCCTGCATCAGCCTCTGAGCTGACAGCACCAAGCCTGCTTGGGATTCTCACTTTCTCTCTCTCTCAAAACAAATAAACATTAAAATAAAGATATACAAGATGAATATTAAGTCAGATGAAAAAGATACATAATTTCATATTAAGTAAAAAATAGTTTGTAAAACGTAATGTAGAATATGAGACCAAATTTTGTAAGTGAAGTACATATATGTATATTTAGACACAAAGACAAAGGCGACATTAGAAGAGAAATTTCAGAAAAGTATATCCCACAGAATTGCTGGCTACCATCTCTAGGGCAGTGATGCTGTGGGTGGTTTTATCTTTAATTGAGACAATTCAATTAATGACAGGTTTGTTTTTTTCCTAGTGAGAAATACATTTCACTTTCATAATTTAGGAAAACTAAATGATTTTCTTCCCAAGAGTATCAACTTGTGATTATATACTTGATTGGCTAAGCTCCCAGAATTTAGACAATTAGGTGGAGTTTGGAAATCAAAGCACCGATACAGATCTTGAATTGGGTATTAAAGGTAAATGGATACATAATAAATTCCTTAATTACTCACCATCTTTGCTCTGCAAAGAGTGAGCGTTGAAAATTAGGTAGTACCCAAATAGCCTCACCAGACATCACAGTAATAGCAGTTACTGTTAATATCTAGTAGCACCTATAGAACAGATGGATTCTATGGCATACGTTCACTACATTAGTGTTACATAAATAAAAGTGTCCCAAATGTATCATTTTGTCAGTAACCAGTGAATTAGAAATATATACCCTTCTCCTCCCTCATTTTTTTTTTTTTTAATATTTCAAGGAACATATCCCACTTCACTTCCTTTTAAATTTTTCTAATGTTTATTTATTTTGAAAGAGAGAGAGACAGAGCACAAGCAGGGTTGGGTGGGGGGGTGGGAGGGAGACACAGAATCCAAAGTACGCTTCAGACTCTGGGCTGTCAGCACAGAGCCGGATATAGGGCTGGAACTCACCCAATACAGGGTTCGATCACATGATCTCGAACTCATGAGATCATGACCTGAGCTGAAGTCTGAGGCTCAACCAACCGAGCCATCCAGATGCTGTTCTTTAAACATTTTAATCTCAGTTCTTTAAAAATATAGTTGTCATCTTCAACTCAAACTTAACTCCCAATTTCTATAAGAAAAGCCCCCTTGGGCTTTCTGTCTCCCTCTCTCTATGCCTCCCCACTCATGCGTGCTCTCTCTCTCAAAAATAAATAAACATAAAGAAAGAAAGAAATACATCTCTCGCTATGTTTTGAGACTGTTGGTTGCTTTTTTTATGTGCACACCTCATTTCTTCCTAATGACAAACTCACTAAGAACAGAGCCTGCTTTTTACAAACTTTGTCATAATACAGAATTTTTTATATAATAGGCTTTATTTTTTTAATGTTTTTTTTAATTTTCTGAGAGAGAGACAGAGACAGCATGAGCAGGGGAGGGTCAGAGAGAGAGGGAGATACAGAATCTGAAGCAGGCTCCAGGCTCTGAGCTAGCTGTCAGCACAGAGCCCGATGGGGGCCTCGAACCCACGTGAGATATTGACCTGAGCCGAAGTCAGACACTTAACCTACTGAGCCACCCAGGTGCCCCCTATATAATAGACTTTAATATCTATGGAAGGTAGTTGCAGTTAAGAAAAGGTAGCACTTAAAATTTGGTCCCAAACTGTTTAGGTCTAAGAAGTAGCATGGCACTAATTAGCGGAGTGACTGTGGAGACTGTTTTCTTGAAACTTTCTGTCAGTTTCCTCATTTGTAAATGAATATAGCAGTTTTGGTTTTGGGGGGAATGGGAGTGTTTTCTATGTTCCAGACACTGTTTTCTGTTTTTATCATGTAATCAGTGTCCAAATCCTCACATCACCCCTATAGTCATTTAATTGTTATTTGCACCTTGCAGGTAACAAGGCTGTGTGTGGCTCAGAGAGGTTCAATGACATGACTAAAGCCTCGGAGCTCCGGGCAGAAGAGCTGGGACTCAGATCTGGTAGCCTGCTTGCAGAACCCTGGTGCTGAACCTCCACCCCGGTCTCATCAGGCACAGAATAAGTGCATGGGAAATATTAGCTGTGCTTGTTATAGTTTGGTCAGACGTTTAATTCCCTGCCCCCTGCAATGGTTTTGAGTTCAATTCCCATTCCTCAGGCCCTCTTTGCTGTCCAGGTTGCTACAGATCCCCTTGCCCCTGATTGTCTTCCATTGCTTTTCGTATTTGTTGGACGCTGAAAATTTGGGTTGTTTTGTAAACTATCCCTCCATCTACGCCTTATTGATTTTTTTTTTTAAATAATTGGATTTAGAGTGTGCATATTTGGCAAGAATATCACAAAAACGATGCTGTATTTTCATTATGTCCTCTCCTGTGACATATCATTCTGATTTGTCCTATTTCTTTTGGGAACTTCACTTTGATCTTTCAGGTAAGAAGGTGTCTGCCAGGGTTCTTCAGTATAAAATTTTCTCTCCTTTGTAATTAATATGTGTGTTGTGTGGAGAGGGACTTGACAATATGTAAATATCCCTCTACTCATCCAATTTCAAATTTACTAATTTAAATCAGCATGGATTTAAAAGACTCTTATGTAATTCAATATGTATATTTCATTAGTATCAATCTTTATCATTCTTAATTTTTTGTTTTGAATAATTTTAGATTTACAGAAAGTTTGCAAAGTAATAGAAGCCACCGGACCAGTGTCCATTAATATTGATACCTTACATTATCATGACACAGTTCTCCAGCTAAGAAATTAACATACATAAGATTCTATTAACCAAATGACAGGCTGTATTTTGATTTCATCAACTTTAGATTTTTGTTTTCTTTTGTTTTGTTTTTTAAGTAATGTACATTTTCTGTTCCAGAATCCAACCCAAGTTAGCACTTAGCTAATTTAGTTGTCATGTCTCCTTAGTCTCTTCTGATCTGTGACAGGTTTTTAGTCTTTAGGGTTTTTTTTTTATGACTTTGACACTTTTTTATTAAAAAATTTTTAATGTGTTTTTTTTTTTTTTCATTTTTGAGAGAGAGAAACAGAGTGTGAGCGGAGGAGGGACAGAGCAAGAGGAAGACATAGAATCTGAAGCAGGCTCCAGGCTCTAAGTTGTCAGCACAGAGCCTGACACAGGGTTCAAACCCACAAACTGTGAGATCATGACCTGAGCCAAAATCAGACGCTTAACCAACTGAGCCGGCCAGGCACCTGGACTTTGACACTTTTGAGGATTCCTGGTCAGTTATTCTGTAGAAGGTGTCCCAATTTTGGATACTCCAATGTTTTCTCAAGATTAGACTGGGATTCTAGGACTTGCTGGTACATACTACAGAGGAGAAATGTCCTTCTTATGACATTAGATCAGCAGGTGTGCACTATCAGCAAGAGGTATGATGCCTGATGTTGACCTTGATCACTTGGATGAGCTAGTTCCTACAGGTTTCTCAATATTTAAGTTTTCATTTTTTACACTCTATCTTTAATAGTGAGTGGCTAAGTTCATTTCCAGCCTCAAGGGGAAGGAAAGTAAGCAACACAGTATCAAAGTGTATGTAGAGAATCATAATTTGGTTTTAAAAGACCTTCTCCAAGTGAATCCATGTTTTTTGTTTTATTTTATTGTTTTTTTTTTGTCTCTTTGGTTTTGGGGTTCTATTTTTTTAAGTTTATTTACTTATCTTAAGAGAGAGAGAGATTGCTCGTGCGAGAAGAAGAGAGAGAGTGAGATAATCTGAAGCAGACTCCCACATAAGGCTCAATCTCATGGCTGCAAAATCATGACCTGATCTGATGTCAAGTGTCAGATGCCCAACTGACTGAGCCACCCAGGAGCCCCAGTTTTTTTTTTCTGATACCCATTGTTTGCTCAGTGGCAAGATTTGATTACTTATTTCATGTAGAAATTTCATATCCACCATCTCTTCTTTTCTCGTTTTCACCTCCAGCATCCAATCAGCAACTGGTCATGCTGTTCATACTTCAAAAATAATTATTTTCTCCATCACCTTTAACTAACTCACACTTTCATAAACTCCATGTACCTCAATGAGCATTTTGGACTGAAAATAAAACATATACATTAAGAACACAAATGCACTATGTGAAATGTTAATGGTTTAGCAGAAAAAATATTTTGAGAAATACTATTTCCATGAAGTTTTACTACTGTTGACTATGTCAGAGCCTTTTAAAAGATAAGTGTGCATTGAAATGCTTCAAAAAGTGGAAATATTTGTGATTCCACATTTAATTGTCAATTTTCCCTTTTTAAATATGTTTTAATCCTTGGAAATGTATTCTAAAAACTCCTGGAAATGCTATACTAAACTTGATTAACTATAATGAATTCCCTTTCTCACTGTCTTCTACCTGGTGAGAACTTCTACTTGTCCTAAGTCAAAGTTGCCTGTCTAGGAAGGAAACCACTCTTCACTCTTCTCTGCTTTGGTTTTTGACAAAACTAATCACTTGCTCTATTCAACTCCCATATCACTTATTTGATATCACTCTTAGAGCACTTAGGTTCTTCATTAAATAGCAATATATATTATTTATTCTGTAGTAATATAAAGTCTTTACAATGAGATTATCAACTTCCTATAATATAACTTATCTTATGTATGTTTTTATTTTACTTTTTTTTATCCTCCAGCTGAGTGTCTAGAAGGCACTCCTTCAGTGACAAATACCTTGCTTTCAATCAGATAACTAGCTTCCTTGGGGCCTGGCTTGGTATCTTGGGTCCTCTGATTCTTAGGCTGGTGCTTGCTCAGGTAAGTAAGTTACCCCAATTATAGATAATGTGTAGAAATGAAATTGGCTTAGGACCATAGGACCATTGGACCAATTTGCATACGGCCTATTTCAGAGACTGTTAACAATTCCAAGTGTATGAATAAAAAATTTTTGAAATTCTACATGAAACCAAAAATCTATTTCCAAAAGCTGCCTTCACTTCAATCTTATTTAAAACCACCTGGGAAGGAAAATGAATCTTTCTTTTTTCATCCAAAGAACTTAAGAATTATATGACAGTCATTTCTATTTGAATTTTCAAGTCATCTTATTGTGTGGTTGACCCATTTTTACTCTAGCCTTGTTTTTAGGCCTTCGTGGTTGTGTAAAATGCACACTTTCAGCTATTCCAAGAAGACTTGCAGCTAAGGTATATCTTAATGTATTTTTCTTAGTCACAAGGATTCTAGTATGTTCATAGTATTTAGTGGATTTAGGCCAGGAATGCTAAGCTACCATAATACACAGTGCTCTCTTGTATAATAAAGACATTTTCAGTGTTCCACAGGACTTTCAATTATCTAGCTAGACATACCTTTTAATGAAACAATTGTTTGTAATCATATATGGTAATAGTAATAATTCTAATTCTGATAATATTGATTAAAACCAAGAGAAGGTTAGGAACTCAGTTAAGCTGGGAAAGACCTAGTTGGGTGTGAGATTATCAGTTACCAATTAAAGAAACCAGCTAAAAATGAATGAGTTTAGTCTTTAACTCTTTACTGCAATGGTATGAGAAAAGGTTAAAAACCTGAGAGCACATCAACTCTTCTGATTTCTTTTTCCACCATGGAATAGTGTGCTGGTTGAGGGTCAGTTGGACACCAAAGATATGGAGGTCATCTCACTGGTGAGGGAGTCATCAGCAAAGGGGTTAGGCAGTTTTAGGGACCCTGAGGTTGGAGGAAGGGGGTATGTGAGGAGAAAGACTAGTGGGAATACTGAGTCAGAATGGGGAAAAGCGTCTTTGGGATTTCCTCCTTTCCATCTCCCTTTGCCGAAAGAAGACTTTTGCCCAAGGCCTCAGGTAAGGACAGCTCAGTACAAGGACTTCTAGTTTAGGAATGTGATTGTATAAGAGCATTGCCAGAGAGGAGGTCTCGATGACATCTCCCTTTAGGAAACTCCGATGTTCTGGCTGTGCACCAAGCCTCGTGTGACAATGGCAGTGTTCCTCTGTGAGGCCTGCTGGGTAAAGCCTTTGGAACTGTCTATGATCAGGCCCATAAAAACACACTTAAGTTTTTAACCAGGAGCCAGCTCCTCAGAGAATGTTTCTAGTTTCCAGCGTGGGCAAAGCACAATTCAAAGTGCTTCACAAATGATAAGACATTTAGTCCTTATAAACTCCAATTCAATTATTACCATTTCCATTTTATACATGAGAAAACTGAGGCACACAGAGTTTTAAGTAATTTTCCCCAGATCCCAGAATTAGAGCAAAGCCAGTAAATCTGGCCTGAGTGTCTCTAAATCACCACTTATCATACTTATTTTCTTCATGAGCCTAGAATCGAACTCTATTTCCATACCAACACTAAACTCTGTTGTAGGGCTTTTACATACAGTGAGTTTGCCAGAAATGTAACTACTATATAAAATGTGTGGAGGTTATTATATTTTTAAGCTTACCAAGGATTGCTTATCATTTCAGAAAATCAAACTTCTAATGGCAATATGGCTTGTAGAACTTGAATTGTCAGTACATCACACCTGTACCCCTGTGCATTTGTAGCAAATTGCATAAATATAAGCATCTGACTGCTTCATTATATCCCCTAGAGTCAAGCTGAGTACTGGCATATTGAAATGCATATTATTTTCTAGTTCACTCCATTCAGGTTTTTTTATCTGGTCAGGTCTATTGGAGTATAATTGAATACACTAGAATGCAACCTGCCTCATGTATATAGTTTTATTACTTTTGTAATTCACAGTTATGTAGCCACCAGTTAAGATAAAGAACAGTTCCATCAACTTCCAAATTTTCACTTGTGCCCATTTGTAGACTGGGGCTTTATCCACAACATACAATATGATAACATGCTGACAGATAGGAAACACTTATAATACTTATTATGGGATCAGTGTGTCAGTAGCTCACCTACTTTTGTTGCTGAGAAGTATTCCCTTACATGAGTGTGCCTCAGTTGCTTATCCAGTCATCCACTGAAAGGCACTTGGGCCCATTCCAGTTTGAGGTAATTGCCAATGAATCCTCTACAGACATGTGCATACAACTTGTGTGTGTGTGTGTGTGTGTGTGTGCGTGTATACATCAGTTTTCATGTATGTTTGATAATGACCTAGGAGTAAAGTGCTGAGTTGACTGACGAGTGTATAACTTAAGAAACTCTCAGACTCTCTTGCCAAAGAAACCATATATTGTCCCCCATTATACGCAGGAATATGTTCCAGAACCCCTACTGGATGCCTAAAATGGCAGATAGTACCAAACCTTATGTAAGCTATCTTTTTTCCCTATACATACATACCTATCATAAAGCTTAAATTATAAATTAAACTCAGATTAATAATAGGTAATAATAAAATAGGCCAATTATAACCACATACTGTAATAAGTGGTGAATGAAGCATCTCTCTCTTGCACGTGCGTGCTAACATCTTATTGTTCTGTACTCTTCCTTCTTCCTATGATGATATGAGATGATAAAATGCCTACAGGATGAGATGAAGTGAGGTGATGATGTAGGCATTATGACATAGAGTTGGGTTGCTGCTGACACGCTGATGACACTTCAGAAGGAGGATCATCTACCTCAGCCATGTGATTGACAGCAGGTATCTGAAACCATGGACAGTGAACCCACAATCGAGGGAGAACTAGTGACATTTTATATTCCTACCTGCAGTGTATGAGGGTTCTGTGTACTTTGCATCCTCACTAGGATGTAGTTTAGTCAGAATTTCTTTTTTTATCCCAACTGACATGTAGTATGTCGTATTGTGGCTTTAATTTAAATTTCCATATTGACTTATAATATTTAGCACTTTTTCATGTGTTAATTTGCTTCCTATATATATGTCATCATTTATGAACTGTTAAAAATTTGTCCAATTTTTCTTAGGTTGTTTATTTTATTTTATTTTTATTTATTTTGAGAGAGAGAGAGAGAACCAGAGAAGGAGCATGCATTAGCTGGGGAGGGACAGAGAGAGAGAGGGAGAGAGCACAAGCAGAGCAAGGGCAAAGAAGAGGGAGAGAGAGAATCCCAAGCAGGCTCCATGCTGTCAGTACAGAGCCTGATGCGGGGCTTGATCCTATGAATAGTGAGATCATGACCCAAACTGAATTAAGAGTTTGCTGCGCAACTGACTCAGCCACCCAGGCACCCCAAGATTTCTTAATAAACTGTCAATTCAAGTCTTACTTAAATTTGTTTCACTAATATTTTATCCCAATTTGTGGCCTGCCTCTTCTTTATCTTAACTGTGTCATCCGAAGACAAGTTTTTAATTTTGATGCACCAAATTCACCAAGCTTTTTTCCTTTCTGGGCCATGCTTTTGGTACTAAGTTATTTTGCCAAGTCCAAGATCAAATATATTTTTCTGTAATGGTTTTCTTCTAGTGATTTTGTAGTCAGGGTTTATGCTTAGGACTTTGAAGTGTGAGATATGAGTTGTGGGTCATTTTTGCATTTGGATAGTGAATAGTTTCCATAGCACTTATGGAAACCATTTGTGGAAAACCCCAGAATTACCTTGCACCTTTGTCCAAAATGAATTGACCATTTTGTTTGTGTTAATTACTGTATTCCTTACAGTGTGCTGGTGATATAGGTGTGTATCCTGTGCTAACCCAATATTGTCTGGATTACTGTGCCTTTAAAGTAAATTTTGGAATATGGTCATATGTGTCCTCCAACTTTGTTCATCTTTGTCATAATCATTTTGATTGTTCTGTTTCCTTTACTCTCCCATAGAACATTTAAAATCAGCCTGCTGTGGGGCACTTGGGCGGCTCAGTCAGTTAAGCGTCTGACTTCGGCTCAGGTCATGATCTCATGGTTCGTGGGTGTGAGCCCCACATTGGGCTCTGTGTTAACAGCTAACTCAGAGCCTGGAGGCTGTTTCAGATTCAGTATCTCCCTCTCTCTCTGACTCTACCCTTCTCACGCTGTCTCTCTCTCTCTCTCTCACTCTCTCTAAGAAACAAATAAAAGAAAATTTTAAAAAAGAAGAAAAAAAAACTTGTCAAGTGTTTGGACTGAGGCTGTGTGGAATCTGTAAGTTAGTCTGGTGACAACTGATAGCTCAATGAGATTGGGCTTTTCTCTCAATTCACGTGATCTATCTCTCCATATGTTTAGGACTTCTTGGTTTTTATTTATTTGCATTGCTTTTTTTCATAAGTATGTTATACTTTTCAGCATACAGCTCTTGTGCACATTATAGTCAGTTCATACTTACGTGATTCTTTTTGAATGGTACTCTTTTTACTTAAATTTCCAATTTTTCATTAATAGGATATAGAAATATATTGGATAGTTTTTAAATACTCAACTTATATTCTGTAAAAAAGCTAAATTATCTCAGTAGGTCTAGTTACTTTTTATAGATCCTTGGGGATGATTTTACCTACACAAGGAAGTGAGAAACTGAGGCCTCTGGCCAACAGCTGTTGTGAGTGAATCATCTTGGAATAGCACTTTTGGCCCCAGTCAGAGGTTCAGATGACAGTAACCACAAAGGATATCCTAATTGTCCCTCAGTGGCTCTGGCTCTTTCCCAGCAGTAAACTGTGACTGCCTGTTGGTTAGCCTGGTGTTAGGGGCAGGAAGTCTAGCCCAGTGTCAGTCTTAGGCATGCCCTGAATTCCTGGGTCCCCAGAGCAAATCTTTCTCAGTGATCTTTTTTTTTAATGTTTTATTTATTTCTGAGAGAGAGAGAGAGAGCGTGAGCAGGGTAGGGTCAGAGAGAGAGGGAGACACAGAATCTGAAGCAGGCTCCAGGCTCTGAGCTGTCAGCACAGAGCCCGACTTGGCGCTTGAACCCACAAACTGGTGAGATGAAGACCTGAGCCCAAGTCGGATGCTTAACCGACTTAGCCAACCAGGCGCCCCTTTCTCAGTGATCTTGCTCTTCATCTCCATAGTCATCAAACGCTGTCTCTTTGGTGAGTCTCATGTAGCCAAGTGATTTTGCTTTTGTTCCTGGGACAGGGGATGTCTTAGATTTGGGTCCAGCATGATTCCAGGATCTTTCTTTTCCTTTCTTTCTTTTTTCTTTTCTTTTTTTAGGGAGAGAGAGAAAACAACCAGGGAAGGGGCAGAGAAAGAGGAGGAAACTTAAGCAGGCTCCTCACTCAGTGCAGAGCACCATGTGGGGCTCCATCTCACAACTGTACGATGGTGACCTGAGTTGAAATCAAGAGACTGATGTTTAACTGACTGAGCCCACCCAGTGCCCTGGGGATTTCTTTTTTTACCCTCTCCTCCAGCCACAGTGCAGATTCCTGTGCTTCTGGAGGATCCCAGTGGCTGCAACTTCCTTAGCAGTCTCAAGCTGCTGTTCCCTAGGAAGGTCCATGGGAAGGGCCATGCCTGATGTTGTATGTTTGCTGCAGTCACAGGCACTCTCCTCCTGGAGATACCACTGAACGAGGGAGATCAGAGACCTAAATATAAAAGCTAAATTGATCACATTCCCAGAGGAAAACACTGCAGCAGACCAAAGGTTCCCAGATGTGATGTGGAAAGCATTAGTCACTAAAAGTAATAACTGACATTTTCAAAATTGAAATATTTTGGACTTGTGAAGACACTGTTAAGAAAACAAGAAGTTAAAAGACACACAGGGAGAAAATATTCACAATACAATACCTGACATATGGCTTGTATCAGCAACACACAAAGAACTCTGACAATTAAGAGAAAAGACAATTCAGTTTTAAGAAGTGTGTATAACATTTGCATTTTGCAACTAAGTTTCCTGAATGATGAATAAGCAAATCCATAGCTTCTCAGCAGCATTCATCAGTTCTTAGGAAAATGCGAAGGGAGGTCACAATAAGATTCTTATGTTTACTGAGTGACTGATAATTAAAAACTGACGAGGCCAAGGGTTGGCCTGAAATTGTAGCAGCAGGAGCTCTGATATACCGCTAGAAAGAACATAAAATAAAAGTCACTTTTATTTTACCTTTTTAAATATTCCTCTGCCAGTTTTTGTATGGACAATATGTTTTCATTCCTTTTGGAATGGAATGAAATTTCTGGGTCTCATGGTAACTTTATGTTTAACATTTGAGAAGCTGAATGTCACAATTACTTGTGTAATTCTTTAGAAGTTTCTCTAAAAGCTTAACATGTCTGACTGTAAGGATAATTCCCCGAATCCTGGGTGTTTATTCAAGAAAAAATGGAAACACAGATCCACACATTTTGGATGAATAGTCTTAGCAGCACTATTCATAATAGCCAAATAGGAGAAGGAATCTAAATTTTTAATGTTTATTTATTTATTTTGAGAGAGAGAGTGTTCACACATGTGCCCCCGTGGAAGTGGGGCAGAGAGAGAGGGAGAGAAAGAATCCCAATAAGGATCCACACTGTTAGAGAGGAGCCCCACTCAGGGCTCAAACCCACTAACCTTGAGATCAGGACCTGAGCTGAAATCAAGAGTCAGATGCTTAACTGACTGAGCCACCCAGGTGATCCAAGAACCAATTTAAAATTTAAAAGGTTGACTGAATAAACAACATATGATATATCCAAAGAACGGAATACTGTTTGGCAGCAAAAATGGCCAAAGAGCTGATACATGCAACAATATGAAAACATCTCAACAATATGAAAGGCATTATGCAAGAAGCCAAACCAAATAGGATACATACTACCTAATTCTATTCATACAAAATTTTAGAAAATTTATGCTAGCCTATAGGGTAAGCCTATAGGGTAAGATCAATGGCTTTCTCTGTTTGGTGGTTGAAGGGAGATGGATTGCCAAGGAGCATGAGCAATCTTTTAGTTAGGAATAATGGAAATTTGTATCTTAACTGTGGCAGTGGGTTCATAAACTTATATATTTGTCAAAACATATTTAATAGCACAATTTAACTAAGCACAGTTTATTTTTATGTAAGTTATACATCAATAAAGTTGATTTAAAAACATATTGGATCCAATAGGTATGAGAACTCTAGGTGTAAATGGAAAACAGACCTTCAAACAGATGAACATTAACCTTGGAGTAGAAATACATGCATTCTTATGCTATTTATTATAGCAGACTAAACCTGTAATATTCAGGAACTACTTGAACCCCCCTTCCCCTCTATAAAAGGGAGATAATGTCCACCTATGAGTTACCCTGAGGCCAAAATGAAACAAAGTATGCAAAGCACTTAATACATGGTAGATACTTGTTTCTTCCCTTTTATTTTTAAAACGCTATTAGCTTTGTTTTTCTTGAATGTTTCTTCTGTGTGATTCCAACTGCCTGGAATAGTTTTCCTGTTACATAACCCATCCTTTAAAATTAAAGCATTATTTTTCACTCAGTTTGAAATATTCTTTTCTTTCCCATATATACCATTTATATATATTTTATTGACCAAATGTTATTTATTTATTGCATAATGAATTGTATTATATTCATGGGGGAGAATACCAAATATTTATCTCTTGAATTGCATTTGCATTGCATGGATGAATAAGAATGTACAGAACAGTCAAACTCAAATGCCAAAAACTACATCGTAACATAGTGTCTATGTGAGAATATGTGGTCAAGAGCCGAGTACATCACATATGAAAGAGGGGACATTTGCATACCTGAGTTGCAGAAACTATGACTTTATTTCCTCTGAAATCCTAAATGCACACTTTCTTTGCCTTTTGATACCTTCAAAATGAGTTCTCAAATCATTTTGAAAATCCAGTTACTAAGGAAGATGTAAGTACTGTAACATGTTAATGTAGAAAATATAGGATTTAATGTGGGAATGTAAATCCCCATGCTGATCCACATAGAAAGGAAGTAATCCAGGATTCAGCACCATTTAACTTCACTTAACTTCACTTATGTAAGAGAGGAGAGTAGTCGCCTGAGAAGTTACTAGCAAGCTTCGTACCCACAGAAGGGAAACTTTTCTATCTTGATTTGCTCACCAAGGTGGAGAACTCAAGGTCGGCAGCAGGGAAGTGTTCCCTTTGGCAAAATAATTTTGGGTTTCAGAGCAGAGCCCAAGGCTTATTCCATCAGCTGACTGAGACCCTCCTCTTCTTTTTAAATCATGTTCCCATCTGCCCCGGTTTCCTCCCTCCCCCCAACCCCAGATATGGCCTCAATAAGCAAAGTTTTGCTTTTGCTGCACATCAATCTTGAATAGGTCACACACAGTTCCACGTAACATGAGCATTGAATAAGGATCAAAATGCATATTTCTATTTATTGACCACTTCCTTTATTCCTTACCTATATCACTATTATTTCTCACAGATGCTTCAGGAAGTAAATGCTGACTATTCCCTTAACCATATTTATGAAAACAAGTAGGGCTCAGACGTTTTTTAAAGAGCCCACAAGTAGCTTGAAAACTTGAATTTGATTTTAGGAATATTGTCTGTGTTTTTGCTCTTGAAGGAGCCAGAGGCAAAGAGATTAAATGAGTACCAGACGATTGAGAAATTGACCAAGATATGTTTTTATAGTAAATGGCAATATTTCCTCCAAAAACAAAAAAGGCAAGTATGTTGCTCTTTGGAAATCAACGTTTCTCATTCTATGGGTATATATGGTCCATATCCCATTTGCCCAAAGCAGAATCAAGCAGTGTAAGAGATTAATAGTTCCCCTATCATTTCCAGGTTGCATACCTGCTGTCTCCTAATATCTTTTTGACATTTTGATGGATATGGGTCAGAAAACTATTGCAGGTCTATAATTTCATTTAGCCATAGGTGGTTTGAGCTTTTTCTAATTCATTACAAGCACATCTGAGTTGATGAAACACTTTCTCTTGGTGCTCAGCTCTCCTGATATACTTGGTCAAAAGTATATATCTGTGATTCAGGAAAGATACAATTATTCTTCTTTTGAAGTCAGATCAAGTTGGGGTATATGGTGGAAGGACCCTAAAGGCTTTGTATTCTTTCATCAACTCAGTGATATGGCTAGGACAAGGAACACTTATTTGAAGTTTATACAAATACCCTATTTGATTTAGTTTATAAAAATACCAAAACAACTCACTGTTACTCAGGAAGACTCTTTACTTCTAGCTGAGAAAACTTATTAAGCTCCTCCTCCATAGGAAGCTGTGCATTTGGGGGAAATCAGGCCTTCCAGCCCTCCAACAAACCTCAGGTTCCTTTACTCTGGTATGTGAAGTCTCTGGTCATCTTCAACACTAATATCCTGTGATTCACTATTCAGAAGGGAAAAAGACAATGATTTTACCTCTATCACCTCTTCTTTAGTGATATTTTTCTGACCTCCTTTTTTCAGAGGAACCATTTGCTTTTTATAAGCTTTAGCTCTCTATGAATTAATGTTTCTAGAAGAAGTAGTATGAGTGCATATTAAGCCAGGAGACCTGAAAATTGAAAACACACACACACACACACACACACACACACACACACACAACCTTATTAAAAAGATAAACTACATGTTCAAATAAGCCAAAATTACTGTCTATATCTACCAATGAGTTTCTTTTATTTTCTTACATAGGTTGTGAGAGTTTTAAACAATGGGAGAGTCTTTTCTGGGGTAATGTTTCTTATCTTAGATAACTGAATAATAGTATCATTTGAGTCATTTATGCAATAATCAATCTTTATTCAGAATAAAAATGAGTCAGAGTGACATAGTTAAAAGCTCAGCTTTGTAGTCAGATGGGCTGTGTTCAAATTTGGTTTCCAACAATTACTAATAATGGTCCCTTTGCAGATTCACTATTAGACATAAATGAGATAAATGTGTATAAACTAACTGGTGGCTATTTTTTTTTTTATTTCTCCTACCAGGTTGTTGAATAAGAGCATTGATTAAGAAAGATCATCAATCCTCTCTTCCCACAGGGGTTTTGATAGATTCAATGGGAGGTTCCACAGACTAATGGTGTAGTAGTGCTATAATTAAACCAGATTTTATTTTGATTGTTATGAGTATCACCCCATTTCCTTGCCTGGAAAGTAGTAAAATAAGCCTCACTTGAGCCACATTAAAAGACAGTGAATTTCATCCCGGAGACAGCACTCCAGAAACAAAGGTGCTAAATGCCTAATAGGATTGAACAGATCATTTTTACAGATAGAAAATTACTGCCAATAATAAATTGTCCAAATAGAATTATAATTATGATATATTCATGAATAAGACACATTCAACTTTTCTTCCTTATCCAGCCAGGAAAAACAAAAATAAGCAATATCCTATTGCCGTGTGTGTGTGTGTGTGTGTGTGTGTGTGTGAAATAAAATAAAATACATTTTGTCATGTACATATTCATTTTTATGTAAGATTATGCAGTGCTATGCCCACAAATAGGTCCAGCACACATTATTAATTGCATAAATCAGCATAATTAAATGTGAGTGTTTAGTAAATAGATTAATAGATCCTTTTACTCACTGTAGAGAGTACATTAGTGCTAACTTTCATGGTCATTAGAGGTAGTCACAAATCTCCTCTTTCTGGGCAAAGAGTAAGAGTGTAAGTCCCTGCCTCCTTTGAAGTTCTTTGTGGATTTATGACGTGCTTTGGCAGCTGTGAGCAGATGTGATCTATCACTTCTGGATGGAAGCTTGAGGAAACAGTATGCCATTTGCAGTCTGCTGACCCTCTGCTATGGTGACCACGGGAATACACATCAAAATAAACATTTACTTCAGTGCCTCAGTCTGGTTTTTGCATAACCACTATGCTCGGAGCCCTCCTGGTGACCCAGTAGGATATATGACCTGGGAGATATATGTTTATTATATTAAGTCATTGGGATTTGGGACAGCAGAGTCAGGCTGTATATAGTCAACAAATTAAATGCTCATATATTTGACTTTGTTCCATTTTTTTTTTCTTTTCCTTTCCTTTCTTTCTTTTTTTTCTTTTTTTGATAGAGAGAGTGAGAGTGCTAGAGGGGAAGGGACAGAGAGAGAGGGAGAGAGAGAATCCCAAGCAGGCCCCACACTGTCAGTGCAGAGCCCTGTGCATGGCTTGATCCTATGTACTGTGAGATCATGACCTGCGCCGAAATCAAGAGTTGAATGTTTCACCGACTGAGCCACCCAGGCGCCCCCACTTTGTTCATTTTCTAAATTTACAAGTTCTCCACTTGTTCCTCATTGCATGTAGAATCAAATCCATGTTTCTTGATTTGGCATATGATACTCTGCCTAAATTTCTCTAACCACATCTTTCCTTCCATATTCTTGCCCAAGCCACAGTGAGTCTTCCCTTTAACTTTGCCAGTCTCCAGTCTGGTACATTAAAAACAATATCTCCATGTATTTTTAACCTATATTTCTATCATAAAGAATGAGCTTGGTCATATTTTCATATGTTTAAGTGCCATTTACTTTTCATTTCCTGTGTGGTTCAAAAGGAAAAGCTTCAAACTTGTGAGTATATTATTCAATTATTTTCTTATATGTACATGTCTTGATTTATGTCCATTCATAGCTGATTTGTAGGGTTTCTTTTATTTTTGTAAGGTTTAAAGTTTTGTTTCAATATTCTTAGGTTTCACTAGAATATACTTTGTATGTATGTGTTTCTTAACTTTTCTGTTTAATGCTGAGTAAATAGTATTAAGGGATTTTTTTCCAGGTAATTCTGACATCCTTGGTCCTTATTTCTTGAAGTAATTCGCCATTTGTATATTTTGATCAAGTATTGAAACTATTCTAAGAATTATTGACACTTGCAACTTCCTTTTATTAAAAGAAAACATATATTTTACATTTTCTACTACTTAATTTCTTCCTGAATCCTAATGAAAATTTCTTCAAAAAAAAAATCCTTCAACTCACTCATTTGTTTTTCAGTTATATCAGTTCAACTTTCCAACTCTTTATTGATTTCTTTTGTCAACCACTGTGGTTTTATTGTGGGTTCTACTTAGTGAGTCCTTGTTCCTGATTTATCCTTCCAAAATTTTAATCTCTTTGAGGATACTACTAATTTGTTTTTATAAAAAATTATTTTGTCTGGTTCATTAATTACTAAGTCTACCCACCATCATAATTTTCTATTTTATTAGTCATAACATTTAATAATAGCTACTTGGGTTAAGAGTCTCCAGCCTTAACTTAGGTCCGTTCTCATTGCTTTCAGGTGAGGTGGGGGCATGTCTCAGGGAAAGAGGACTCTAACATTGCTCTCTGCATCTTACCATGTCCTATTAGTTTTCAAGAACTTATAGCCTCAGCTGTAATTATTTAGTATTTCGGGTATGGAAAAAAGGTATCAGGGAGATAAAATTTGTAGGAGATGACTAGTCTCCTTCTTTAAACGTTAACTGTTTTCATCACACACAGGCCTTCATATTTCCCCCCAGGCTCAAGTTGGTGTCAAGATGATTGTTTTTCTGTCTTCAGTGACCACATTCAAACAGGGCCAATCAAGCAAAGTGAAAGATCTAGCACACATTAATACACTTTCTTCCACCTTGTCTTTGGGTAGATGCTCAAGTCTTCTTCTATCTGAACCTTGATCAAGATTTCTTATAGACTACAACAGCAACAGTGTTTGCGACCACATATATTACACAGTTTTAAGCTTTTTTTTTTTTTAAGTTATACACCCAAGTTGTTTCTTGTATTTAGTTTGAAATTGCCATGAATCGTTGGCATATATTTAGAATTTGCAGGGAGAGGCTCTCTTCATCAATGCAACCTGCCAGGTTACCAAAAACTTCTTTCACTATTTCAAGTATAGTTTTCGATATTCCTATTAGATTATGAGTACACGAAATTAACTAATGGACTCTCATTAAATGTATTACTCCCCACTTCTGTTCACTTTAACAGAACTTTAACACTTTAACACACTATTGAATGACATGAAAGAAAACCCTGAAGACTAATGGAGAAAATCAATGAAGCAAATAGCTAGACTTGGAAAGGTCAAAAAAGTTGATAAACTTCTAGCAAATCCCTCATGAATATAAATGTACATATTTCCTTTTACCAAATATTAGGAATTCAACAATACATAAAATGTATATATTCATGAGGGATATTGGTCTATAGTTATTGTTACATTTTTTGTTTGTTTTATTTTTGTATTTGTTTTCACTTTTTACACAGGTTTTCTCTCTTTTTCATTAAGGGTAATGCTGGATTCATAAAATGAATTGGAAACTCTTCCTCCTTTTATGTAAGAAATTGTGTAAATTAGTATTTTTCTCTAAATGTTTGTCAGAAATCATGGGGGTAAACTGTGCCTGGAGATACCTTTTCTTTCTTTCTTTTTTTTTTTAATGTTTATTTATTTCTAGGAGACACAGAGAGAGACAGAGTGAGCAAGGAAGGGTCAGAGAGAGAGGGAGTCACAGACTGAAACAGGCTCCAGGCTCTGAGCCGGCAGTCAGCACAGAGCCCGACGCGGGGCTCGAACCCACGAACCGCGAGATCATGACCTAAGCGAAAGTCGGACGCTTAACCGACTAAGCCACCCAGGCGCCCCTGGAGATACCTTTTCTAAGGAGTTTAAAATATATATGTTTATTGTCCTTGATAGGGCTATTCAGATTTTTTTTTTATTCTTATTGGTAAGTTGTATTTAGTTGATAGTTTGTACTCTTCAAAAAATTGATCTATTTCATATAAGTTATCAAATTTTGTATGTAAGACTGTGTGTAATATGCACTTATCCTTTTCGGGTCTGTAAGTCAATAGTGGTTTCACCTATTTCATTCCTGATATTAGTAAGTTGTGACTTCTCTCTTTTTTGTTAGTTTTACTAGAGGTTACATTGGATATATGTCTGACGGCACAGACCCCATCTCAGCTCCTCTGTTTCCTTTTCTCTCTGCGCCTCCTCTGCTCCCCCTCACACCCTCTCAAAAATAAATAAAAACTTAAAACTTAAAAAACAAATAAAAAAATAAACATCCAAAATAATGGACCACATGTCTGGGCATTGCTTGTATTTGACCGCATATCTGGGCATCGTGATATGCTAGCCAAATTCACACATAAAATTAACCACCACAGAACTATTCATACTCATTGTGACAATGACAAAATTATAGTTTTGTTATTAAACTATAATTATGTAATATGTGATCACTGGGCTAAACTGAATGTGGGGTACACAGACCTCTCTACTATTTTTGCAACTTCTTTTGAAGTTATAATTATTTCAAAATAAAACATTTAAAAAACACTTTAGATATTTAATAAAAATATAAAGTCCAGTTTTACAGTGAACCTAAAACCAGTTTTAAAAATAAAGTTTATTTTGGAGCACCTTGGTGGCTCACTTAGTTAAGCATCCAGCTTCAGCTCTGGTCATGATCTCACGGTTCATGAGTTTGAGCCCCGCATTGGCCTCTGTGCTGACAGCTCAGAGCCTAGAGCTTGTTTTGGATTGTGCGTGTGTGTGTGTGTGTGTGTGTGTGTGTCTCCTCTCTCTGGCTCATACAGTCTCTCTCTCAAAAATAAATAAACATTAAAAAATTAATAAATATAAATATAAAGCCTATTTAAAAGAGAAAAAGTGAATTGGAAATCCCATTCCTATTACACAACATTTCAGTTGGTTAATTTCCTATTGAGGAAACACGGAGGTTGCTCTCTGCCTGCAGGGTTATATTCCTCTTTACTCAGGCAACTCTTAGTCATTGGATTTCTGTTTAAATGTCATTTCCTAAGGATATAATTCTCTGGCACTCATATTTGTTTGGTTTTCTTGATAAATCATTTGCATTGCATTATGCATTTTCCCTTTGTAACATTTATCACAGCAGTAATTGATTCACAAAAGTTTTTTTTTCACAATATCTAGCTAAGATGGCATGAGCTGCATTCATTTTCCTAAGCATTGATGAGTGCCTGTCAATCTGACAACTAGCACTTAGTAGGTATGTATTAAATTTTTGCTAAATAAGTTCTTTAATCAGAGTTTTCACAACACAGAATTAAATGCAGAAATGCTTTGAGAGATTAATAAGGAAACTCCAAGACAGTAGTGTAATTATTGATAACTAAAAATGGAGCACCCTCTTTACCAATAAAAGGTAAAAAAACAAGGTAAAAGCAAAACAGGAAAGAAACAGAAGAGGGTTTAGAGTATTGCTATAAAATGCTGCTTCATGTAGTTGGATGGGGGAACTTTACAGGCTTATTGTCAGAACATGGTAGGATCAAATAATAATTTAATAAATTTCCTTTATCTTAACATACAGATGAGAACACAGGAATCCTAAGATAAGCTGACTTTATAGACCTTTTAAATTCCTAAGGAAGTGACTGTTATATATTTAGTGTCATATTCACAGAAACCCACACAATACTTGCCCAAAGGTGGTATCAATAAATACCTGTTGAATGAATAAATAAGACTATATTTAGAGACAGCGCTTGAGATCTGAGAGTTGAACCAGGATTCTGGCTGTGAAACTATACTGTAAGAGAGGGAAATGTGAGCAGAATATTAAGTAGTTCTTACTAGAGAACCTTGTGTTCTTACCAAGCGCAATGAACTAGAGCACATTCTTACTAGAGCACACGAGAGCGCCCATGTGCTTATATTCAGGTAAAATTTGTGCCAAATCAGTCTGATAAATAAGTCAGCTTCCTTACTCACTTGAAGACCCATTATCAGTTGTACATTGAATTATAGGAAAAGCAAGCATCCTTTAACTTTAAATTGCTGTTAGACTAGCATTCAACATGTAAGAAATAAGCCACTCATTTCTAAAAATGTAACTGAGATCTGCTTTGCTAGTGAGCATTAGAAGCAATATGAAAAGTAGTGTTATCAACAATACACACTGTCCAGTGCTTTGTCTCACTCTCTGACAAATGATCTTTGCTTTTTTTTTCTTTCTTTCTTTCCCCAAATGAGCAATTCTCCTTTAACAGATGATGTGACATTGAAGTTTTGGAATAAGATTCTAGTTTGTTTCATAAGGAAATAAGACTGTAGTTCAGTTTAATAAGTATTTATTTATATCATTGATATTTTTGTTTGCCACTCTCCTAGGAGGAAAAAAAACAGGAAAAAAATTTTACTCATTAAAGTTTTTAAGAATTACAGTTATAGACCTCATGATTAAAAACTTTCACAAAGACAAAAATCTAAAACTTCAATAAAATAATACCATGGTTTAAAAAAAGGTCATAAATATATATTGCAGTTATAGTTAAAAATAAAAGTGAAAATAATGGACTTTATATCCATGAATTTGAAAATTTAAATTTTCTTAAATGTTTTATTTATTTTTGAGACAGAGAAAGTGACAGAGAGTGAGCGGGGAAGGGCAGAGAGAGAGGGAGACACAAAATTGGAATTAGGCTCCAAGCTCCCAACTGTCAGCACAGCATCCAACATGGCATTCAAACACACAAACCGTGATATCATAACCTGAGCTGAAGGCAGATGCTTAACTGAAGGAGCCACCCAGGTGCCCCTACTTTTTATAAAGTTTTTTAAACATTGAAAACAAAGGAGATGATTTCTTCTTATTTTAAGAGACTAGAATAATTGTGTATCAAGCTAAATAAGGAGGAGGTACAGAAATGCAACATCTTATCTCACTTTTAAAGAAAAAGGTAAAATATCTAAAACATGTATTAGCAGATTAAATTTGGCAACATATAAATAATAATGAATCATTATGAAATCAATTTAACTCAACAATGTTAAGAATATGTTTTATTAAAATATCTCTTAATAAATGGAGTCCTGGGTGACTCAGTCAGTTAAGTGTCCAACTTTGGCTCAGGTCATGATCTCTCACATGTCATGGGTTCAAGCCCTGTGTCAGGCTCTGTGCTAACACCCTGGAGTCTGGCGCCCGCTTCGGATTCTGTATCTCCTTCTTTCTCTGCCCCTCCCCTTGTTCTCAGTCTCTCAAAAATAAAAAAAAAATTAAAAATTATTTTTAAAATCTCAATACAATTTGCCATATTAACTTTCAAAGGAAAAATATGATTATCTTTTGACAGAAAAACAATGAAAATAATTAATTCACCAAAAGATATCCCAAGTATTCTGAGGTTCAAGAGATATAAAGTGAAAATGATATTTAAGATTTTTGTTCTATGGGACTCTAATGGAGTATAGAACTTAACTGAGCCAGCTATGAAAAAAAAATAGTAAATAAGGAATAGAATGGAAAGCCCTTAAGCCTTTAAAAGTAGTATTAAAGATAAATAATGGTTATAAATTTAATTTTGAAATATTGGGTACATTTTTTAAAATGAGGAATCTGGTCAGAATGACAAACAGCATCATTCCTATTCCACATTTCTTTAGATCCTATCAAATTTTGTGAGAAAAAAAATAAGGCATTGAATAGAAGCAAAAATTTAATATTCCATGCATTGATTAGTTAGTAAAAATTCACTAAGATTGTTAAATGTTAAGTACAACAAAACCAAAAATTTATGTTTCAATCCACCACCAACAAAACTTAAGAAATAAAATTTTAAATAAAATATAATTTCTAACAGACATACAAAAATTATAAGTCACTTAGACATAATAAAACAGCATTCTCAAGGTACATTAAATATCTAAATATGAGACCTGAAAAAATATCTAGAATAAGACAAAGGCAGTAATTTCTTTGACATCAGCTGTTGCAACATATTTCTAGATAGGTCTCCTCGTAGAAGTGATACAAACAAAATTATTAACACTACATCAAAATTTTAAAAATTGCACAGAGAAGAAAACCATCAAAAAAAAGTCAAAGCAACCTATTAAATGAGAGAAGATATTTGCAAATGATCCAATAAAAAACTTATGGAACTCAATACCAAAAGAAACCAATCTAGTTAAAATGAGCAGAGGGCTTGAATAGACTTTTTTCTTCCCAAGAAGAGATACAGATGGCAAACAGATGCATGACAAGATGCTCAACCTCACTCATCTTTAGGCAAATACAAATCAAAACCACAATGAGATATCACTTTACACCTGTCAGAATAGCTAACATCAAAAACACAAGAAATAATGAGTGTTGGTTAGGGTGTAGAGAGAAAGGAATCTTCTTGCACTCTTGGTGAGAATGAAAAAATGGTGCAGCTACTTTGGAAAGTGGTGTGAACAGTAATCCAATATTGAGTATTTGGAAAAGAAACTCTAATGGGAAAAGACATATGCACCCATATGTTTATCATAGCATTCTTACCCTGGCCAAGATATGGAACCAATCCATGTGTGCACCCATAGATGAATGGATAAAAAAGATATAATGTATGATATATATATGAAATATATGATATATATGAAATATATGATACATAGGGAATATATGATATATAGGAAATGTATGATATATGAAATATATATATGAAATAGGTGGAGATCAAGGGCACACTTCATCCTCATGAGCACTGAATAATATATAGAATTGTTGAGTCATTATATTGCACACACTTAATATAACACTATATGCTAATTATACTGCAATAAAATATAGCATTCTTTCTTCACAATGAGAAAAAAAAGAAGCCAATAAGAAACATTGAGAGGAAATGCCTTTTATTGTTGAAATAAAAATGAACACACATGATATTAAACAACTCTTAGGTCAAAGGGTCAATATAAACGGGCTTTAGAATTACCTGAACATAAGGTTTATAGAAATAAGATATGAAAGAACTTGTGGCATATAGTTAAAACAGTTGTGAGTAAAAAATTATAGTATTGAATACCTATACAAATACAAATGAGACAAAAATTAATGAATTATCCAACTTAGAAAGCTAGGAAAAGAATGACAAAGAAAATGAAAAGAAGGCTGATAGAAAGCTTCATAAAGGTAAAAGCAGAAATAAGTGAGTTAGAAAACTGGTACACACTAGAACTCATAAATAAATGCCAAATTCAGTTTTTGTGCAAACTCTCTCGTGATCCCAAAGGACACATTTACACCTAGATCAGATAGATCATTTTCTCAAAATACTTGACAAAACCCAATTCAATATACGGAAAATATAAGCAGGTTAATTACTCTAAAAGAAATGCAGAAAGTAGTTAAAGAGCCCCCTACCAAAAAACATAACTCCCAGTTGACTTCATCTAGGAGTTTTACCAAGTTTATAAAGAGTCAGGTAATCTTAACACTTCAGAAAGTGTTCCAGAGCATTGAAAAGAAGGAAAGCCTCTAATTATGCTATATAAGATGAAATTATCTTCCACGTTTATCTTAAACATTGCATGAATTCGAAATAGCTTATGTATATTGTATTTGTAAATATCAGTGCAAAAGTCTCAGACATAACACTAACAAATAAAATCTAGTCACACATTAAAAATAATACAAGATAAACAACTGTGGTTAATTTCAGTAATGCAAGTATTATTCGGTGTTAAAATGGCCATAAACACAATCATAAATAAGGCTATATGAATCTGAAAAGAAAAAAATATGGGATTATGTTAAAAGATGCAGAGAAGACATTTGCCAAATATTAGCACACATAACAATAAAAATACACTTAATAAGATAAAACTTAATTGACTCACCATTAACATGATAAAATATATATCTTAATCAATAAGCAAGCACTCTACTTAAAAGCTAAACACTAGAGGTTTTCCAACTGTAGTCAAGAAAAGACAAAGGTGCCTG
Organism: Hyaena hyaena; assembly: GCF_003009895.1. Taxonomy (NCBI): domain Eukaryota; kingdom Metazoa; phylum Chordata; class Mammalia; order Carnivora; family Hyaenidae; genus Hyaena; species Hyaena hyaena. Next base: position 498,504 of record NW_024081667.1, read on the forward strand.
TTTGGCTGTCTCATGGTGCTAAAGAGAAACAAAATTCAAAGTACAAGATCCAAGTTTTGAGTAAGGAACCCTAGAGAGCTAAATTCTAAGACTATGTATGAACCAGAAGTAAAGTAAGTTTTGCAAAAACCGCAAACTGCCCTAGAGTCAATTCAGGCCCTGGGTCATCTGTTATCACTTTATGTGCCTTGTAGTTGGTACTGCTGATATCTCTAGGGAAAGTAATAGCACCTGAAGACTGTATAATTTTCTTGCCCAATATCTCAATGTCCTGCTTTCAGTTCTATGTATATAATATGTTTCAAGTATATATGTGTTTGTGTATTCATATTCTCATGTATACAAACAAAGGGTCAAATGAAAATGGAAGTAGAAACAAATATACAGGTAATTCTAGATATCAATACAGATATTGAAAGAACTGTGGTTAAAATATTTGAGAAAATAAATAAAAAGAAAGAATTCACCAAACAGAAATCTTTAAATAATAAAATAAATGAAATAGAATATCTAGAATTAAAATCTAATCTAATAGTAGGGTTTAACAGCATACAGAACAAAAATAAAAAAAGATAATAGGTTAAAGGGATGATCGTTGAGTCGAAAACATACAAGCAGATTCATAGAAATCATAAAAGATCAAAGTACACAGATAAGAGCATTAGAAACACATATAAATGAACGTTGTGAAAGGTCTAGGGTCCTTAGTGTCCTGGAATTAAAAACAAAGTGAATCTGGGCAAAGCAATATATTAGAAGACGCAATGCTTAAGATTTTTCTAGGACTGATGTGTGATATTAGCATAGAAAGAAGATGTGGGATGAATAAAACGAAAATCTGTGGATGTGCATATAGGAACATCATAGCAACATTTCTGGAAACCAGAAAACCCCAAAAGCAGCCAGACAGAAAAAGACATGTGCATACTAAAAGCCATATTGAAGTAAGTTCTTCAGCTGGAAGGAAAATAATAGAGAGAAACATGGACAATGAGGAAGAAATAGAAAATGTAATGATAATGGAGCTATAAACGTATTAAGATGCATCGCAACAATATCTCAGAAAATAGGCTCACACAACTGTAAGGAAATTTTCTAAGGTCCTAGCATCCTCTGGAAAGTGGAATACATAATGAAGAAAACGTATGAAATCAAGGATGAAGATTGTGTTAAGATAAACATTCAAAGACTAGTAAAAGAGTGTATAAATTAGTGTCCCAAATATGTGGTTCTTGAGAAACTTAACAGAAGACCGTGGGGGAAGAGAAGGGGAAAAACTAGTTACAAACAGAGAGTGAGGGAAGCAAATCATAAGAGACTTTTAATTACAGAGAAGAAACTGAGGGTTATTGGGGTGTGGGGGAGAAGGGAAAGTGGGTGATTGGCATTGGGGAGGGCACTTGTTGGGTTGGGCACTGGGTTTTATATGGAAGCCAATGTGACAATAAATTATATTTAAAAAAAAAAAAGGAAGATTGTGAGGACAATAAAAGAGAAAAAAGTTAAAAACAAATGGTAAAAACATAGCTATTTAAACATACTACCTATAGACTATATAATCCAATTAAAATAGAGATCGTCAGAGTAAAATAAAAAACTATCATATATGTGTGTATTTTTACTTCTAATAAGAAACAGCTCTTTCAGTGTGTTTCTTATAAAGCATATAATAGTTAAAGTCAGAAAATGGTAAGAAACATCAAACAAATACTGACCTAGCATATTATATACACATGCATGCCCATATATACATGTAATTACACAAATACATGAACGTAGGTTCATACGTATATGAATATATATGCCCATGTGAATATAAGTACAAATATAAATGATATAAAATTAGACTTAAAAATAAGAATCATTACGACAAACTAAGGAGCTTATTTCATGATATAAAGGTCATTTATCCAAAAAGACATAACTGTTCTAAATTTATGCACCTCTAATTATGTAGCATAACCTGTATCAAGGAGTAACAGACAGAACTAAAAGAAAAAATTGACAAATTACAACCATAGACGAAGAGCAGCAATCCCTTTCAGTAACTGATAGACTAAGAAGACAAATTAATCTGTGTGAATATCAGTAAGTTGCATATAACCAACATATTTTCTTCACTGATAAAATTAATATGCTACACTCAACAGTATACATTCTTTACAAGTTCACATGGACTGTGTGTCAAAAGTGACCATATTCTAGGACAAATAGCATGCCTCTGTACACTTTAAAGATGGAAATAATTTGTAACATGTTCTATTGTCAAAACAAAGTTAAACCAAAAATAAGATCAAAGAAGGATAACTAGAAAATAATGCAATGTTTGGAAGTTAAGGTCTGTACAGGTTTTTTTAGTTTATTTATTTATTTTGAGAGAGAGAGAGAGTATGTGTGTGTGTGTGTGTGTGTGTGTGTGTGTGTGATCAGGAGAAGGGCAGAAAGAGAGGAAGAGAGAATCTCAAGCAGGTTCCACTGTGTCAGCACAGAGCCTGACATGGGGATCAAACTCAAGAACTATGAACTTCTAGATCATAACCTGAGCTAAAATCAAGAGTCAAAGACTCAACCGATTGAACCGCCCAGGTGCCCCAAGGTATATACACTTTTTAAATAGTCATTGGTAGAAAAGGAAATCATAGTGGAAATTAGAAATTTTAAAATGATATATCTAATCTGTGAGATGAAGCTGACATAACACTTACAGGTAAATAACCAGTCATAAATGAATATATTATAAAACACAAAACTGAAAAATCATTGAATCGAGCTTTAACTCTAGAAGATGGAATAAAACTAAAATTTTAAAAATCTCAAAAACATTACAAAGAAGACAATTTATGTTCTTATATATTACTTTGTATTTTTTAATTGTGATAGATTCAGTAAAACAAACAAAGAAACAAAATGTCTTTGAAAAAGACCAATAAAAATGAGAGACCTCTAGCAAGAATAATTAAGAACCAAAGAGAGAAGATACAAATTAAAAATTTCAAAAGGTACATATACAAATGAAAAAAAAATAAAGATTGGGGCACCTGGGTGGCTCAGTCTGCTAAGCATCCAACTTCAATTCAGTTCATGATCTCACAGCTCATGAGTTCAAGCCCGGCGTCAGGCTCTGTGCTCACAGCTCAGAGTCTGGAGCCTGTTTCAGATTCTGTGTCTCCATCTTGTTGCCCCTCCCCTGCTCATGCTCTGTCTCCCTCTCAAAAATAAATTAATATTTTTTAAAAGTTTTTTTTTTAAAAAAGGAAACTTCACCATGGACTCTAAAGGTGTTAATGATAGGAACATACTATGAGAATCTGCTGTTATAATAAATTTAAAATTTTAGATAAAAAGTATATTTTAAGAAAAAAAGTGCAAAGTCAATTCAAAAAATGCAGAAACTATTAAAAGTTCTATATCTACTTTAAAAATTAATCTGTAATTACAAATGTTTCCAAAAAGAGATATTCTAGCCTACATTGTGTCGATTGTGAACTCATTTAAAATTGGGAAGAAGAAAAAAAATCTTAGAACAAAAATTCCAGAGATTTTAAAAAGATGGAATACATTGCAACTCATTTTTTTGAGGCCAACATAAATTTGGTACCAAAATATAACAAAGACAAGAAAATTACTCGATAGGCTTTCTTAAGAATGTAAACAAAAAACATTTTTTTATTATTTTTTTAATTTTATTTTTTTCTAGGACAGAGAGAGAGAGAGACAGCATGAGCAGGGGAGGGTCAGAGAGAGAGTCACACACTGAAACAGGCTCCAGGATCTGAGCTGTCAGCACAGAGCCTGACGCGGGGCTCGAACCCACGAACTGTGAGATCATGACCTAAGCGAAAGTCGGATGCTTAACCGACTAAGCCACCCAGGCGCCCCAAATTTTTTAATAGCAAATCAAATCTAAAGGTACTTAAAATAAGTTAGATGTCATAATTGAATTCAAATTATTTCTGCAATTAATGACTGGTATAACAAAAAATAAGTTAAAGTTATAATATTAACAGAAAAAAGTAGAAAAAAACAATCTAAAAAGATGTTGAAAATAGCATTTGATAAAATTAAACACATTCTGATATAAATATTAGCAGCACACTAGTAGAAGGCTCTTACTTATTGAATAGAAAACAGAAATTAATATTGAAATGTTAAATCATTCCCTATGATTTCTGAATAAATTGAGTGACCTTTAAGTCTATTCTATTCAATGTAACAGACAAAAATAACAGTAAAAATGGTATAAATGCAAAGAATGAACTCAATAGTCATTTTTTGCCTATAACACATTTGTATATGCAGAAAATAAAAAAGAAAACAGCCAAGATATTAGATTTAATGTACAACACTCCCTAGGCTTAGGATCATATAAATAAACATAAGACCTCTCAGCTAAAAACTACACACATTGAAGAAAGTTAAGAAAAACTTGAAAAAACAAGGACATACATAATCTAAAGTTGAGATGTCAATATTCTAAACATGTCAATTCTCCCCAAATTGTCCTCAATTGAAATCTCATTCAAAATCAAAAGTGTGTTCAAATACATGTGTGTGTGTGTGTGTACCTATGTAAATGTTATCAATGATTCAAAATTTAGGTGGAGTTTTAAAGGACTAAGCTAAGAAAATGTTAACAAATAAAATAAAACAGAAGACTTGCACTGTCAGTTATTAAGAGAGGAAAAATGTGTGCGTTCAGATCACACTTATAGGTACTTGATTTATAACAGTGGTGAAACTGAGATAAAATTTCTTATCAGTAAGATTAAAAAAATCAAAATTTGGTGACATATTTGTCAGTGAGGCTGTGGGAAATAGACAGTCTTGTACATTGTTGATATGAATGGAAAATAGCAAAGCTTACATGAGGGGAAATTTGGCTATATCTTCCCCAAGCAAAAGTACATTTAATTTTTATCAAGAAATACCAGCCCAAGAAATCTTTTCCAGGTATAAATTGGCAAAAAATATAGAAAGTTACATAAAGTACTATTTAGTGAAATAGTAGAAAACAGAGTGAGACACAGAACCTATACACCTTTCAATAAAGGAATTTTAAATTACACTACAGTGCACTGGCAGTTGATTACTATGCAAACTGCTAAAAACAAAAAGCAATGGAAAAATATTTCAAAGAGTCAGAGAAAAGGGGAACATTAGTTTGGAAGGAACCATGAAAAGAAAGACGGCTAATGTTGCACAAATATCAGAAGAGGACACTTAAGTAAATCAATAATGGAAATTTGGAAAGTTGGAATCCAATAAATGAATAATGGAAATAGAACAAGACACATATGAAATCTCATGAATGAAAAGGAAAACATTGTGGTGCCTGGGTGGCTCAGTCAGTTAAACATCCAACTCCTGATTTCAGCTCAAGTCATGATATCATGGTTTTTGAGATCAAGCCCCATGTTGGGCTCTGCACTAATCATGTGGCGTGTGCTTGGGATTCTTTCTCTCTGCCCCTCCCCAACTCGTGTGTGTGTGTTTTCCCTCTCTCTCTCTCTCTCTCTCTCTCTCTCAAAATAAATAAATAAACATTTAAAAATAAATAAGTACACTAAATATCAATAATAAGGAATTACATTTTAAAATGTTTATAATATTACTACAGATAAGCAAAAATGTAAAAGTCTGATGGTACTAAGTGTTGGTGAAATAACTGGGAACTATTAGTGGTAAAAAAGAATATTTTGTGCTATCTCTAACTCAGCAAAGCTCCTAGTCTTCGATGGGGAGAAGTGTCATGTCTAGATAAGGCTGAAAAGGAAAATCAACATTCATATACCTCCCCCTCCATCTCTTATCAAAATAATAAGGATGTCCCATCTGGAACAAAATCTTCCAATAGCTATATTTTTAACAATTGTTTTTCATATATAGATGACCAAGTCAAAGGAAGAAGCAAAACTGGGCTCAAGGTACTTTATGCGCATGAGTATTGTCCCTGATTCAAAAAAACCTTTACTGAACACCCCTTAGATGAAATGCCAGAGATAACAGAATGCATGCTGCGACCTCTGTCTTGATGAGTTCACAGCCTGATCAAGGAGAAAATACCTAAATGCATAATCGCAACATCCATAAATAGAGTCAATGAAGCGTGCCCTCCATGCAGGGAAACCAGTCATAAGAAGTAACAGATTTTATTCAAAAGAATTATGAGCTAGTCTGAAATAAGATCCACTTAAGATTTTCCAAGTGGGAGAATGTGGCATGGCCTGATAATATTGTAAAGATCATAATATAACTCTTAGCAAAGATGACCATGGCATTACCACTAGGATAAAAATCATAATATCAACAATCGCAGAACTACATTATAATTTTTACATTCTTTTTCAGTCATCAGTTGTCCACCATGAATATTGCATCCTGAAAAATGCAGACTTCTTCCATTCGCTCAACAAACATGGAGGACCATCTGTGTGTTTCAGCGGAACCCATGAAAAAATCATGGCTCCTGGCCAGCCTCATAGTGTTCACAGACCAGTAGTAATGATTCCATAGATTTTATTGTCAGTTTTCTCCTACATCTTTTTCTAACCATTCATTCTCTCACTCCATTTACATCTTCTCCTTTGTACAAAGGACTCCATGTAAGTAGAATGTAGAAATTCCTTTGCTCCTGGGTAGGTTCACAGAGGCTACAAATTAGCCTTTCTTTATAGAAAATTTGGCTTGATAATAATAACTCCCTTTATAGAGGCCTTGCAAAGATTTTTTTTTCCTTTCCATGTGGTGTTCAGAGATTAATGGGAATGGTGTCCACATATTTGTGTTCCTGCCAGACTACCCCACTTATCTGAAGCCAGTGTCAGGGCCCTACAACTATTAATCACCTTGCAGTCCCTGAAATAAAATCTGCATTGTACACTTCTTGGACTGAGGAGGGGGAAAGGGAATGGTGTGGTTTGGGGCTGCTTCTCATCATTAATTTTCAATTATGACTGCAAGAACCATCCCAGCTAAGCCTCAAGTAGGAGGGCAGGGGGTAAAAAAGCCCCCAGGGAAGACTAATAAGGGCCACATGGAAGGGGAGAAAATCTGGGATGTATAAACTCTTTTTTTTTTTTTCCTTTGGAAAAGAGAAATAATAAACAATTTATAAAATTCCTCACAGGGCAGTATAAAATATATCCAAGCTAATTGGGAAAAGTCACATAAAGGACAAAACAAGAAGGCCTTTTATAGGTGTAAATAAAACTGACTAAGCCACACCTTTGCTTACAGTGAAACTTGTGAGCCCAACTTTCTTCACGAGTTAAAATAATTGTTTCCACTAAAAAGAGATTAAAAAAAAAGATTTTGTGACTGCTTCTTCAGTTCGACTGACACTTCTATCTCAGCCAAAGGAAAACATTTCACATTTCATAGTCATTAGAGGCCTGTTGGGGAGTCCTTCTGGTGTGGAATAAGCAAGCACAGAAAATCTGTTAGAAGGAAAGAGGAATAAAGATTCAGCCTCCCTGGTTGTACCCAAGGAGTCTGAATAATGAAGAATTAACTTCATGGGCGGTGTTCTGTAGTTTAGAAATGGCTTTTACACAGAATACTCTCTTGTCACCACACTCTATGTTGTCAGTTTTATATAAATCCCATGTTTAACTAAACTAAGTAATGCTCAAGAAGCAAAATCACATGCTTTGTATCACAGGCAAAAAATGCCATGGTCAAGACGCCAAACTCAGTCTCTTGTCTCTAAACACACAACTTTGCACAGCATTTTGATGCCTTCGAGTCCTTAGGGATTGGATATTGAAGTGCAGCATTTATACGGAGTTATTCTTTTATATAAGCATCCATATATTATTCTTGTCAATAGAGAAAGCCATCATACACACACACACACACACACACACACACACACACACACAAACAAATCCCACATCATATGGGATGTTAGTCACTTTTGGATGGTCATTCTTTTCACTCAATCTCAATCCCAACTTTCTTATTTCACTTTATTCTCCTTTGAGGCATAATCCCATATTATGAATGTTGTGGATGTGGTGGTTCCTACATCCCACTACAAAAGCTCCAGAGGTCAATCCATTTCTGTTCCTACTTGGACTTAGCCAATCACACATTCTCTCTGACAATGAATCCTGAGTGATCAAAAGAAAAGCCAGTGTAAAGAGGAAACCAAGGCTATTATTCTCACTCCTTTACTTCTAGTGCAAAATCTTGGCTCTTGCACTTTGACCAAGTTTAACTTTCCAGCATCTTATCAAATCAGTGTATCTGAAATTCTTCCTATACATTCCTTGGTTGTCTGGGAAGACAAGACTCCGTTTCTGTGACTTACAATAAAAAATGTGACTGATTCATGATCATCTGTAGTAGTGAATATCTATGAAGATAGAAGCCTGGTTATGAAGACACAAGCTTGATTGTAGCGCCTGTGATTTCAGATCTTCATATAAAAATTAATTCCTTTCATATATGAAGTTAAGTGTTGTCTCAAGACATTAGAGGTAGACTAGATAAACGTCTAAAACACCTCTTGGAACTATAATATAAGGCTTAGAATGCTGATGACATTAGAAGACTTTTATGTGATGTTCCCTTTATCTCTGACTCAAGGCATACACAGTTTATGTATGTATAGAGTAATTGAATCTGCAGTTAAAATTGGATGAGTGAGGTAAAAATTTAAAAAAAATCATGTGTCAAAAGTTTTTAATGCTCTTTTACACTATTATAGGGTTCATTTTACACAAACCTATGTCTCCTATTTTTTAAATGTATCAGACATGAGAAGTTTTCCATTAGAAATGGCTGAATTATAATTACATATCTTTTTTAACTGCATGCTCATTGGAAAAACATAATAAAAATGATGATACTTTATTATTTTTACTTCTTATTTTATAAATTATATCTTCAGGAAACATCCCCTGATTGGCCGAGAACTTGTAATGAATTTTAGGAGTGAAGCTGTCAACTTAATATGATTTTCCCATTCCAGATTTCAACTTGATCTAGACGTCTGATTTCTGAGTCATAATTTTGACTTGGGAGAGGAAAATGACAAATTTTATGAAAAACAATCCTGTGTTTTGGAAACTTCAGCTTTATTTTCAAGAATCATTATTACTCTTTTATATTGTTAAGTCTTTGTCACCAAATGGGCTTTTAGAGTAGTATAATCCCAAAGCAAAACCACTGGAGAACAGGAGATTTACGTGGTAAGTGTGTTAAAGGAAATCCCTCATTGAGTGGCAAAAGCACGTGTTAAATTTCAGGTTTGATGAAAGTGACACTAATCTTTATTTATAATGACAGCTGCTTGTAAGCCGTAGAGACAAACTAGATTAAGAATTTCCTGATATTTTTGCTCTGAAGATCATGTGACAGAAAGGACTCTGCATTCAGATATTGAAACAGAAAATATAAATTTACTTTCCCACTTCCCCATAGGGGTTAAGAGAACAGGTTGACAGGTCAAGGCACTTGATCCAGTAAAAATGGGTCTGGACAGGAAATCAAGGCAACTCTCTCACATGGAGTATGTCCTACTTAATGATCTTATTTACCTTGAATATTTAATGTGGATTTGCATGATCGTAGATGAAGTTCTTCGGTGAGAAAGTGCATAAAAAAATGGAAGAAGTTTTTTTTTTTTTTTTTGGTTTTGCTTCTTGATTATAGAAAAAGAGGAAGGAATGAAGAAGGAAAGAAATGAAACATAAGTGAAGAGAAAAGGAAGGAATTCAAAAGAAAGGAAGGGATGAAGAGAAGGGAAGGGAAGGGAAGGGAAGAAAGTATATCATTTAATGAGTAGTATCAGGTGATAGGGCACAAAGACTGGGTCCTTGCTGCTGAGATTCAAATCATGATCTAAGATCACAAACTGTGTGATCTGAAGCAAACTATCTAACTTCTTGGGGATTCAGTTTAATCATGTGTAACATGTATCTAAAATGGCACCTAGTTCATAGGTTTGTATTAAAGATTATAAACTTGAAATAAGTAGAATGTTGAGAATACTTGGAACATCATAAGTATTTTAAGGAGTCTGTTATTATCAATGTAGATTCCACAGCTTTGTGCATATTCTTCAGTTTGTGATACAGATTCATACTGAGTGTCCTGAGTCTTCTGTCTAGACAAGATCCATATGAAGCCACTTTATTTTTTTTAATATTTTCATTTATTTCTAAGAGAGAGAGAGAGACAGCGTGAGCAGGGGAGGGTCAGAGAGAGGGAGATACAGACTTTGAAATAGGCTCCAGGCTCTGAGCTGGCAGTCAGCACAAAGCTCGACGCGGGGCTCGAACCCAGGAACCGCAAGATCATGACCTAAGTGAAAGTCAGATGCTTAACCGAATAAGCCACCCAGGCACCCCATGAAGCCACTTTATATGGAATAAATAGGGGAAGATAACAGGACCTCAAGTTTGGGTTTGTCAGCTCTACTACTTGTAAAAGTGTAAACTTGAACAAATTATTTAATGTCATCCTTCCCTCACTGACAAATGAAAATGCAAATAAATAGCTAATTTGTCCCCAGAAGTGAAAAGATAAATTTATTACTCAGGCAAGTAGCAGATATCTATTGAGCATCTACCAAGAGACACTAAGCCAGCCATTGGAATTAAAAAAAAAAAAAAAAAAAGTGCATAAAAAGAGCGGATTCTCAAGGTATTTGAAATGTAGGAAAGGCCGACACACCCACACATAATTACAATATGCAAAGAGAGGTGCTTGTTTAGAGCTGTTCCAAGGTTCTATGAGAACTCAGAGGAAGGTATTGACATTATCTAGGCATTGGTGAGGGGGGCAGAAAATATTTCACTTAGCAAGCATATGTAGCTTAGGGAAAGCTTCACAGATAGCATGACATTTGAATCAAGACTTGAAGAATGAGTGGCAGTTTGCCAAATGGAGAAAAAGTGATAGGCATGATGCCCAACATATACATAGTGTGGTTATCCTTACAGGGAGGTTGCTTCAATTTATGTGGCTAAGTCATATGATGCTTTATGGGCAAATGGTTGAAAAAATGAATTTAAGGATTTTTCTAACTGTAAAGAGTTAGATCATCAAGAATAAAATGTTCCTATCCTCCAGGTTCAAGAAAAGTCATGTTCTTACACCTTCATCAGAGCCATTTTAAACCCATCTTGAACTTTCAGTAACAATTTGTCTTCATTAACCTGACTTCTCAGCCAATCAGCAACTGTGTGGCTCCAGGGACCATGTTTGTAAGAATCTGAAAGGTTAGCCCATCTTTAAATGTTCCTGCTTCTAAATGTTTGCAGATCCCTGAATTCCATACTTTCCTGAACCTGATATAAGATCAATTTCTTGCTAAGTTCTTTTTTTCTTTGTTCAGAGATATTATGCCTGACAACTACAGCCATCCCTTGCTTAGCAAACAATATATTCAGCTTTGGGTTCATATTTTGATACTACTTAATGCTTTTACTATTATACCTCTCCACCTCCTTTATTTGCTAAAATATTTAATAAGTACTGACCATATGCCTGCATAAGTGTAGCCTGAGGATGCATGGACTTTGTCTTTGACATGGGGAGCAAACCCAGGGATTTATTCAGAGGTTCCTATGGATGTTAAAATACTTTAACTAAACAGCTGCTCTATAAATAAGAGTGGATACAAAAGAGCAAACAGTTGTTGATTTTCTATAATGAGACATGCATTGTACTGCCTGCTTCTCATAATTTACTTTTATTAAATATGAGAGCAATATCCCAGGTGAGTTTGCATGACTGTTTCCCAGACATGAACTAACATGTCAAAAGCTTTAGTAACTTTCCCAAAGAAGAGATTGAGCACTATATGATATCAGTTTGCTCTGTCTTCAAAACTGATGGTCTCATTCAGTGAGAGAAACTGTTTGCTCTGTTGTAACACATAAAATTGAAGGGTATCCATCTAACAATAGTTGAAATCAAACCTTACTCAAGAGCGTGTACCTATATTTGTTGATATCACTAAATATTTAAGCCAAAAATTTCTCCCTAATGCTCCATTCTTTAAAAATTGTGTTCCATGGGGGAACCTGGGTGGCTCAGTTGGTTAATCACCAACTTTGGCTCAGGTCATGATCTCGTGGTCCATGGGTTCCAGCCCTGCATTGGGCTCTGCTGACAGCTCAGAGCCAGGAGCTTGATGTGGATTCTATGTCTCCCTCTCTCTCATCCCCCAGTCATACTTTGTCTCTCAAAAATAAAAATAAACCTTAAAAATGTTTTTAAAAATTGTTCCACATACCTCAACATCATAAAGGGCATATATGAAAGACCCATAGCTACTATCATCCTAAATGGGGAAAAGCTGAGAGCATTTCCCCCCTGGTCAGGAAGAAGACAAGGATGTACACTCTCACCATTACTATTTAACATAGCCCTGAAAGTCAGCAATCAGACAACAAAAGAAATAAAACACATCCAAATAAGCAAGGAAGAAGTCAAACTTTCACTATTTGAAGATGACATGATACTTTATGTAGAAAACCCAAGAGTCCACCCCAAAATTGCTGGAACTAATACATGAATACAGCAAAGTCACAGGATACAAAATCAATGTGGAGAAATCTGTTGCATTTCTATACACAAAAATGAAGTAACAGAAAAAAGAAATCAAGGAATCAATCTCATTTACAACTGCACCAAAAACAATAAATACCTAAAAATAAACCTAACTAAAGACATAAAAGATCTGTATGCTGAAAACTATAGAACCATTATGAAAGGAATTGAAGAGGACACAAAGAAATGGAAAAATATTCCATGCTCATGGATTGGAAGAACAAATATTTTTTAACTGTCTATGCTACCCAAAGAAATCTACACATTTAATGCAATCCCTATCAAAATACCACCAACATTTTTTTTTTGTACAGCTAGAACAAACAATCCTAAATTTTATACGGAATCACAAAAGAATCCAAATAGCTAAAGCAATCTGGAAACAGTAAAACAAAACTGGAGGTATCACGATTCTAGATTTCAAGCTATATTACAAAACTGTCGTCATCAAGACAGTATGGTACTGGCTCGAAAACAGATGCCTAGATCAATGGAACAGAATAGAAAACCCAGAAATGGGCCCACAACTATATGGTCAACTAATCTTTGACAAAGCAGGAAAAAATATACAATGGAAAAGAGTCTCTTCAAAAACGGTGTTGGGAAAACTGGACAGCAATATGCAAAGTAGTGAAACTGGACCACACAAAAATAAATTCCAAATGGATAAAAGACCTTAATATTAGATGAGAAACCATCAAAATCCTAGAGGAGAACATAGGCAGCAACCTCTTTGACCTCGGCCATAGCAACTTACTAGACACGTCACCCAAGGCAAGGGAAACAAAAGCAAAAATGACCTATTGGGACTTCATCAAGACAAAAAGCTCCTGCACAGTGAAAGAAACAATCAACAAAACTAACAGGAAGCCTACAGAATTGGAGAAGATATTTGCAAACAGCATATCTGATAAAGGGTGAATATCCAAAATCTATAAAGAAAGTATTAAACTCAGAACCCAAAAAACAAACAACCCAGTTAAGAAATGGGTAGAAGACATGGATAGATATTTTTCCAAAGAAGATATCTGAGGGCTAACAGACACATGAAAAGATGCTCAACATTACTCATCGCCATGCAAATACAAATCAAAACCACAATGAAGTACCACTTCACACTGTCAGAATGGCTAAAATTAGCAACGCAAAAAACAATTGTTGGTGAAGATGCAGAGAAAAGGAAATCCTCTTGCACTATTGGTGGGAATATAGACTGGTGCTGCCACCCTGGAAAACAGTATGGAGGTTCCTCAAAAAACTAAAAATGGAACTACCCAATGACCCAGCAATTACGCTATTAGGTACTTACCCAAAGGTTACAAAAATACAGATTCAAAGGTCAACATGCACCCCAGGGTTTATAGCAGCATTATCAACAATAGCCAAACTATGGGGAGAGCCCAAACATCCATTGGAATATTACTCAGCCACCAAAAAGAATTAAACCTTATCATTTGCAATGATGTGTATGGATGCAGAATGTATTATGCTAAGTGAAATACGTCTGTCAGAGAAAGAAAAATACCATATGGTTCCACATATGTGGAGTTTAAGAAATAAAACAGATGGACATATGGAATGAGAGAAGGGGAAGAGGAGAGAGGGAAACAAACCACAAGAGACTAGAAACAAACCACCTACTAGTCCAAGGTATATATGGAGTTTTGACTACACAGAGAGGGTCAGAGTCCTAACATCTGTTTAAGGGTCAAGGGTTATTTTCCTCAGTTTCAGATTGAAAATGTTTCTTCTTCATGATTTATCATTCAGACAGGTAATCCACATTCTACATTTCATGTCCATTCTACAGAGAGAGATCTGACGATGAATAAGTCAGTTTGGTGCTCCACACAGTCAGGGAAAATTCTAATTGCTAGGCAGAAATGGTTTCCTCTAACATTCTCTTTTCACCTATGAAGGTCCAGTAAAATCTTCATAGTTTATAGAAAGCACCACTACTTGTATAAGACACTAAATCAAGGTTCTGAATGATGGTCATGTTTACTTTCTTATATGTGTTCTGAATTCTGGCGTTCCACCGTCAAAGAACTAATTGCTGAAACTTGTAGGAAATAGTACTAACAGTATTGGTAAACCAGAAAAATAAATACATAAATAAAATAATTTGTCCCTTTCTTGCTCTGAATCTTTTGAAGTAATTCCTCTGGGACACAGCCATAAGGAATTACTTTGTAGGCCTTCAATATGACAGGATCAAAGAGCTTATTAGAATGAATTACTTGAGGGGACTCGGTGATTACATTTCTCTGACCTACAAAAACAAACCAAAACTGAGAAAGACAGAAAACAATCTCTAAATCATATGGGAATAGATTAGAAGGCACCTATGTCCCTGTTTCTTCTATCAAATGTTGATAATTCTAAGTTCTTACATATGCTCTACCTCATTTAATTGTTAACAAGCCCTCTCCACATTTAGATAAATTTGACAGCTTTGGGAACCGGTTTTAACAAACAATGAGAATACTATTTGAATCTTTTTATTCTGAAATAATTTTAGATTGACAGAAGAATTGCAACAATAATTCGGACAGTTCATTTAATAATACGTAATACAGATCCAGTGATGGCCAATAATAGCATTTTACATAACTGGATATATTTATCAAAGTTAAAAAATCAGAGTTGTAAGGGTGTCTGGGTTGTTTAGTCAGTTAAGCATCCAACTCCTGGTTTCAGCTCAGGTCATGATCTCACATATCATGAGTTCCAGCCTTGCTTTGGGCTCTGGGCTAGCAAAGTGGAACCTACGTGGGATTCTGTCTCTCTCTCGGTCTCTCCCTCTCCCTCTCTGCCCTCCCCCTTTTCTCTCTCTCTCTCAAAGAAATGAACTTAAAACTTTTAAAAATGAGAATTGTATGATATTTATTAACTAAACTCTAGGCTTATTTTTAATTTCACCAGATTTTGGACTAATGCCCTTCTTCCTACCTATGATATTATCTAGGATAACACATTGCATTTAGATGTCATGCCTCTTTAACCTCCATCTGTTTGTGAGAATTTTATTTATTTGCTTTTTTGTTTATTTATTTATGATTCCTTCCTTCTTTCCTTCCTTCATAAATCCATACATTCATTCATTCATTCATTCACTTTAGTTCTTCCATTATCGTAACACTTTTGAAGAGTCCAGATCAGTATTTTATAGAATGTCCTTCCATTTGCGTTTATGCCATGTTTCCCTGTGATTGGATAAGGGTTATAAGATTTGAAGGAGAACCACAGTGAGGTGCCTTTTTCATGGTGTTTCAGCAAGAGCATGACAGTAATGACTTACTTATTTCTTAGGTAGTTAACCTTGATCACTTCGGTCAAGTGCTGTCCTCTGGGTAAAGTAAGTAGTTACTACTTTCTCCTTTCCAGACTCTATTCCTTATATTTTAGTCACTAAATCCAGTCCAAACTAAAGGGGGGGTGGGGAGGGAGCAATTAAGCTCCACTTCTGGATGAAAGAGTACTGATCTGTAGTCATATGTTGCCACTGCCACAATTAATAAACATTTTGGAGGAAATAACTTGAGACTAGACAAATATCCTATTACTCTTCAAAGTTTTGCCCACTAACTTTATCATTCATTAATTTCCTACAAGAATTATCACTGTGCTCGTCTCATAGTTATTTTCTATTTCTCTCTTCCTATTTGGGTTTATTATTTGAAATTCTTCTGTAATATCTGTCTTGTTTCTCACATTTATTTGTCTTTCATTTGCTCAATCCTGTTTTGATGTCAGTACAGGCACGTAGTGCTTAATTCACACATCAGTTCTTTTTTGTGTTCTATATTAGGACTTGGAATGATATAACTTTATTGCCAATTTTATCCATTTAAAAAAATAGCTATGATGTACTTAACATTACACATTGTCCAGGAAACCAGTTCTTGTTTCAATGGAATTACCTGAAACAATTCTGGCTTAGAAACAAAAATACCGTATTGAGTTATTATTTTCCACCCCTATCAAAAATGAAACTTGCCAGTGTTTTACTCTTTTCAAATTTTTCTCTAACTCCCTGAAGTTACTGAAATTCTTTTTTTCTGCTGGGTGAAACAGAAAGGCATAGATGGAAAACACAGAAAAAAGACAAAGAATCAAACTTCTAGTTGGTATACATGAGAAATTTCAAATGGAAAGGATTGAAATATAAGAGGAGAAAGATAATCAAGATTCATTTCTTTGCATATATAATGTAAATGCCCAAGAAAGGAAATTTAGGAATTAAGTTACAATTACCTATAGGAAGAGATTTTACACACCGATTCAAGCAATGGCTTTTTTTTTTTTTTTAAAGAATTTGCAGTAGCATGGGAAAGGTCACAGAATAAAGTAGAGCAAAAAAAAATGGCAAGATACAAAACTAGACATGCAATATTATCCTGATTTTGTTTAAAAAAAGGGAAATAATATGAGGAAAATAAATATTATACATATAAATATGCAAAAAATATTTTAAAAATTAATTGCCAAAGCATACACAAAATCAGTGGGGTAGCAAAATGCCTAATAGCCTACTTGGCATCTACTGAATTAATTATTGAATAAGAGAACATATTAATAATAGTTATGGCTGGGTGGTAGAATATTTGATGACTTAGTATTTCTTCTTTATGTTCCTTGTGTATTTTCCAAGTTTCCTATTCTAAACATGTATTATTTGTTGTTTAAATAAGGAGCTGCTATTAAAAAAAAAAGATAACAGCTGGTTTTCCACTGTCCTTAAGCTTTCAAAAGTGACCCTTGATGAACAACATTCTGCTACTTTATCTTCTAGAGGTTATTTTTAGAAAGAAGTGATATTTAGGGGGAAAATCCTAAATTAAAATAGATCTTTTCTAATTAATCAACCCAAGAACTTGGCTGCTCAATACGAATCGTGTAGGTCACCTGAAAAGCAAACAGAATAATCATAACTGCTTTAGGAGTCTTTGAAGTTATAGATTAAGCCAATGGGAAATTAGCCAGATTGCCATTATAGCTGAAAAGTGCCGGAAGGGCCCAGCAGCCAGTGTAATTATGCAAGCTTTGTGAGCCTTGAAAATTTTGTGATTGTAATGCGTGCTCTCAGCCTTCATAAAGTTCTACACCAACCTGCATTCTTTAAACTGCTGTCTGGCCCAAGGCTGAGTGATAAATTAGAAGAGAAAAACAAATATTGCAGCAAACCCTTCTTTTCATATCAGAAGTTTCTTTACCCATTATGTTCCTAAAGGATTCTGGGGTAGGCATGTGAATCATCTTCCAGCAACTAACACTACTTGGGTAGGATGGAGAGATTGACATTCCCATGAGCTTTTTCTTACAGGATAGGGAGAAGCATACACACAGCTGTGTCCAATTATGACTGGAATGTCAATTATAAAAGAGGCCATCTGGGTGCAGACAGAGGTCACTGATAAGCTTGGGGACTCACCATACCGTGGTAAAGTTTTAGAGCACTGCTCTGAGGTATAGAAGAGCTAAGCCTAAAATGATGCTCTGATAATCACCGTTAAGTACATTTGTTTTTGGCCTCTCTAGCATATGAATGCTATTCTAAACTGAAATTCACTCAGAGGCAAAGTGCATTGAGAGAAAGGGAGGTCTGCTGCAGTGTGAATGTAGACCTTTATTTAAGTAGAGAAATAATTAAGGGAAGGGGTGGAAGGGAACATACAATCCAAATGTCTTCACATTCATACAAAGACAGAATCAGAAGTCAAGGGCAAAGTGTGACCCAAAAAAGAAATACTTTAATTCACCTTTGGGAATGTACTCTCTGAGGATAACAGGGCTTGAAGGAAGACTCCAGAGAGGAGGCTCTGCTAAAGAGTGTGTTCCATCAAACTCAAGGAGTAAAATCTTTCTTATGGGTGACCTTCAGTTCTTTTGCAAATTCCTTGCCAAAGACAGCATTTCAGACGAGTAGCATCTGGTTTGGAATGTCTGATAATAATGTGTAGGACAGTGGCCTTAAATTTCAGAGGCACAGATCACATTAAGAAATTATTAAAGACTAGTAAGTCTTCCTCCCACACATATTTCTCCATGCAGACATATTTCTCCATTATTCAAGGGGTTCAGAAACACCCCTAACACTCTACTAAAGCACATGAACCCATGAGCTCTTGTAATAATCACTGATGTAGAAGTTGATGACAAGTAATTTCGTATAACGTTTCCTCCTAGGAATTGAGTAGATCAAATATCTCAGCTAACCTAGCTTGATTCTTTAAGAGAAGTATTTTATTTTATTTTTTTAACAGATAGGGACACTTAGACAAAGAAAAGTTGAAAGTTGATGATGGTTATTTGGCTTTGAATCAAAGCTGAGAAATGTGGTTATCAATTTCCTATTCTCTTGTTTATAAGGCTATTGTTCACTTTCAATTTATCAGTTGGTTTGTAAAAACATAGAGAAGTTTTAGAATTGGTAAAATACTCCTGTTGAGGTAAAAAATGTAGAGAAACTATTCCTTAATGTTTTGATACATTTTCACATAGTACAAACACAAAGCTACACAGGCCATTTTAAGCCATTTCTGAATTAAAATATTTAATAACTGAAAAGATTATCCTCAAAATTACAAAAGAAACTTTATTTTGAGACGGTTCAGGGATGCCTGGGTGGCTCAGTTGGTTAAGCGTCCAACTCTTGGTTTCAGCTCAGGTCATGATCTCACAGTTTGTGAGTTAGGGCCTCATGTCGAACTCTGAGCTGCCAGCATGAAGCCTCTTTGGGATTCTCTCCCTCTCTGCCCCTCCCTTGCTCTCTCTCTCTCTGAAAAAAATCAATAAATAAACTTAAAAAAAAAAAGAAAGTTCATTTAAGGGCACATAGGTGGCTCAGTCAGTTGAGTATCCAACTGTTGATTTCAGTTCAGGGCATGATCCCAGGGTCATTTGATCAAGCCCCACTTGAGGCTCTGCACTGCTTAAGAGTCTCTCTCTTTCTCTCTCTGCTCTTTTACCTACTTGTATACTTCTCTCTCTCTCTTCCTGTCTCTTTTTCAAAATTAATTAATTGATTGATTGATTAAACTTCATTTAGTAAATTTAAGTGTTTGTGTGAGAAATTATTGACAACTATTAAAATAAAGCAAAATCTCGGGGCACCTATTTGGCTTAGTTGGAAGAACATTTAACTCTTGATCTCAGGGTCATGAATTCAAACCCCATGTTGAGTGTAGAGATTACTTAAATAAATGAACATTTTTAAAAGTTAAAAAAATAATAAGATCAAAAAACAAAATCTAAAAAATAACAAAAATAAGGGCTTTCAAAAATAATAGCCCCAATGCAAAATTTAAAATAATTAAAAATAATATCCCTATCTTACTCTTTTTACTGCATTTAATTGACTCCCTTTATAAGTAGAAATGAATGCCCATAGGAAGCTCCCTAAAATCCCCTCTTTGTTTACTCCTCCCTATCCCCAAAGGAATTGCTGAGTTTATAGCATATCTATTTAACCTTGGAACCTGAGGGGTTTTATAGACAGGTAGACACACACACACACATACACACACACACACACACACACACACACACACACACACCTTTGTTAATATTGTTATTCAGTTTTACCATAGTTATCATTTAGTTATCTGGGCATTTCATTTTGCCCCATGGATACTTGGAAATGGGAAACAGTTCTTGATATATATAATGGAGACAATGGTGTCTTCCCTTACCACCCATCTAACTTCCCTTTTAGGGCCAAATCCTTCTCCAGGGCTAAGTGTCAGCTGCTGGCTGCTCATAACCAAGTCCTCAAGGTTCTAGTCCCTCCCGGCAGTCAGCTTAGCCAATGACTGACTGAGGCAGAAATGCAGAAGCCCAGATACCCTGTGTCTCATCTGACAATAATTCCAAAGGGCCATCTCAGTCTTAAAGCTCTTTGTAGAATCAGCAGAAGCCTCAACTACAACTGGAATTTAATGACCTTCTAGGATCCAACCAGTCTTCCTCATTTGTGGGCAGGGTATTCAGTTCATATGTATACACTTTTCTTCCATAGCTACATTCATGTATCTTTATCTTCATCAAAATAAAACATTTTGAAACTGACATACAGACTTCATTTGGATTGCATTAGTTTTTTCCACAAACACTATTTTTCTATTTTATGATCCAATCTGGGATGCCACGTTGCATTTAATAGTTCTATCTCCTTAGTCTCCTCCAATCTATGACAATCTCTCAGTCTTTCATTGTTTTTCATCATATTGACAATTTTGAAGAGTCTTCAGCCAGGTATTTTGTGGAATGTCTCTCACTTCGGGTTTGTTTGATGTATTCTCCTCATCCTTCTGGAGTTATTGATGGGGTAAAACTACCTCAGAGGTGAAATGTACTCATTGCATCATATCAGGGGAACATAGTATCAACATGACTTATTACTAGTGACACCAACCTTGATTATTTGCTTAAAGTAGCATCTGCCAGGTTTGCTGCCATAAAATTGTTATTTCTCCTTCTTCCACCTCTTTCCCAAAGGCACCCAACAATGCAACTCCTGCATGAAGCTCTGTTTCAAAGTCTGTTTCCACAGGATCCACACAAAGAAAACATGTAAAATTCACCCATTTTACTTCAACCTATATCCTCAAAAATTCACTGAATAATTTATTCTGTGAAATTAACTTTGTCAATACCTGTAATAGAAACAAGATAATCACAGTTAATTTTGTCACCAGGCTAATGTTATACCAAGAATTACACATTTACCAAATTACTGACTAATTTACTTTGTGCAATGGCCTTAATTCAAGGAATTCACAGAAAGAGCAGTGTATAGTCAATAGATGCATATTATCACTCTTACGTATGTTGTACCTGGCAGTGATTTGATGTGCAAAATATTTGAAGCTCTTATCACACACACTGTAGTACAACGATCTAAACCTGTCTTCTCCAATCATCCAAACTACTGATTGACCACACCAGGAAATTCACACATTCCACTCTGAATTTTTTGAACCACTTCAATGATGTCATATTTTATGAAAATCAGTAACATTTCATTGAAAATTACTCTATCCAAAATTCTCATCTTTGTTATGTCAAGATCTCCATTGGAAAATATCTCTACAAGGGGGTTGAGGGGGGAGGGGCCAAGATGGCAGAGCAGCATAGAAAATCTCTGCTTCTCTCATCCCTGAAAAGCAGCTAGATCAGCACCAAACCATTTTGCACACCTAGAAAACTGATCTGAAGACTAACACAGCAATCTGAATAACCTGAGTCACAGAACTCAGCAGACACACAACTCGGAGAGGTGAACTGGGGGAGAGAGAAGTTGCAGAGAGTACAGAGCTGTTTTTTGCAAAAAGAAAATGGAGACAGAGAGGAGCATATAGGAAAAGCACTCCTGAAAGAGTGGAGAGAAAGAAAAAGAGTAGAAACACCCACAAGGACTTGAACAAGAAAAAGAGAAAAAAGAGGAATTCATACCATGGCTCTATAAACAGGGGAGTGCAGAGTCAGAAACTCTATAGCTCATTACCTGGCAGTGCTCTGGTGGGAACGGAGAATCGCCCCAGGAGCAGACGGGGAGAGCCAAGGGGTCTTCTGTCCATACAAGGAAAGGCGGCTCCCCTACTGTGAGGACACTTGGTAGAAGTCATGAAGCCTTCCCACAGGCAAAGGTCCCAGCAGACCCCAGACTACAGCCATGTTTGTGGGTGATGGAACAAGGATGCTAGGGCACAGTGAAGCCTGATGCCAAATGTGTGTTGTGCTTTACCATAATCCCTGAACTGCTGCTTCTACATGATTGCAAGAACTCTTTCTGGGATAGGCTGGCACCCAGCCATTGCTTGGTGAGACAGTCCTCCAAAGGGTCTGAGGGGCTTTAAGCCATAGAGCCCTCAGAAGTGAGAGGTTTGGAAACACAGCCCCATCTGAGATAAAATTCAGGAGGGAGGTGCCACTTGGCAAACTGGCAGCTTGAACATGTACAGTAGAAGCAGGGAAAAGACAAGCCAGAGACAAATGAGGGGTGCTTGATTGCCTGTTGGCAGGAGCAGAGAGTTGGGAAGAGCTGGGAAGCTGGTGGCACCATTTTCACCCCTCCTGCATGTGAGCATATACTTGCACTTGGACCACAGACCCACCCTACTAAGCTAAGCAGCACCATCTAATGGAAAACATAGCTGTTACACCAAACACCATCCAATTGCACCAACCAAGCCCTAGAGGAACACCACAAATCTCTCCTCCTGTAACATGCTTCTTTACATAAAGTTTGACTTCTAGGGGAAACTAGATGCAAATTCATTTGGATTTCATTCTGTTAACTGGTCCATCTGTTCATTTTTTTCTTTTCTTATTCTTGGATAGAGAAAGAGAAAATGTATTTTTATTTCCATTTTTATAAAAAAGATTTTCTTTATTTTTTTCTACATTATTTTTTATTTTTTTGTTAATTAAAAAAAATTAATACTTATTTATTTTTTTACAGAGAGAGAGAGTAAGTAGGGAAGGGGCAGAACAACAGGGAAACACAGAATCTGAAACAAGCTCCAGGCTCTGACCTGTCAGCACAGAGCCCGACATGGGGCTGGAACTCACAAACTGTGAGATCATGACCTAAGCCAAAGTCAGCGCTTAATGAACTGAGCCAACCAGGTGCCATTTTAGCCTATTTTACTTACTTAATTTTATTTTATACATTTTAAACATTTTTTAAATGTTTTCTTACTTTTTTCCCCTTTCTAAAATTTTATTTTCTTTCCACTTTTTCTCTATTCTACCAAAATTTGTTTAACAACTTGACCAAAACACACCTAGGATCTAGCTTCCTTTATGTGTTTTTTTGTGTGTGTTGATTTTAAGTTTTTAAATATAATTTTTTATTTTATTAATTCCTTTTCTTCAGCCAAAAGGATGAAAGAAAGGAATTCACCCGAAAAGAAAGACAGCCAGGGACTTAATTAACACAGATATAAACAAGATGCCTGAACCAGAATTTAGAGTCATGATAACAGTATTAGCTGGAGTTGGAAAAGCATAGAATCCCTTTCTGCAGAAATAAAAGAAGTAAAATGTAGTCAGGATGAAATTAAAAATGCAATAACATAAATGCACCCTCAAATAGCAGCAAGGATAGATGAGTACAACAGCAAATCAGCAATGTAGAAGACAAGCTAATGAAGAATAATGAAGCAGGAAAGAAAAAAAGAGGAAAACTAAGGCAAAGGAGTACAAGGTAAGACTTAGAGAACTCAGTGACTCATTAAAAAGTAATAACATCTGAGTCATAGAGGTACCAGAAGATAAAGAGAGAGAAAAGGGTAAAAGTTTTATGTGAGTAAACCATAGCAGAAAGCGTTCCTAACCTGGGGAAGGAAGCAGACATCAAAATCCAGGAAGCACAGAGAACTCCCATTAGATTCAAAAAAAACAACCATCAGCAGGGCATATCATAGTCAAATTCACAAGACACACAGACAAGGAGAGAATTATTAAAGCAGCAAGGGAAAAAAAAGTCCTTAGCCTATAAGGCAAGACAGATCAGGTTCACAGGAGACCTAGCCACAGAAACTTTGCAAGCCAGAAAGGAATATTAGGATATATTCAATGTGCTGAATCAGAATAATATGCAGTCAAGAATTCTTTATCCAGCAAGGCTGCTATTCAAAACAAAAGGAGTGATAAAGAGTTTCCCAGACAAACAAAAACTAAAAGAGTTTGTAACCACTAAATCAACCTTGTAAGAAATTTTAAGCACTCTCTGAGGGAAGAAAAGATGAAACAAACAAACAAAAAAGTCCAAAAGCAACAAATACTAGAAAGGACCAGAGAACACCGTCAGAAACTTCAACTGTAGAGGCAACACAATGACAATAAGTTCATATCTTTCAGTACTCACTCTAAATGTCAGTGGACTAAACACTCCAATCAAAAGACATAGGATAACAGAATGGATAAGAAAACAAGATCTATCAACATGCTGTTTACCAAAGACCCATTTTAGACCTACAAACACCTTCAGATTGAAAGTAGGGGGATGGAGAAGCACCTATAAGGTTAATGGTTCACCAAAAGAAAGCCAGAGTGTCCATACTTATATCAGATAATCTATATTTTAAAATAAAGACTGTACAAGTGATGAAGAAGTGCATTATATAATAATTAAGGGATATATCCACCAAGAAGATCTAACAATTGTAAACATTTATGGCCCCAATGGAATATGCATGAATGAATAAATCAATTAATCACAAACATAAAGAAACAATAATACCGTAATAGTAGGGGACTTGAAGAAGATACACAAAAAAATGGAAAAATATTCCATGCTCATGGATTGGAAGAAAAAATATTGTTAAAATGTTGATACTACCCAAAGCAATCTACGTAGTTAATGCTATCTCTATCAAAATAACACCAACATTCTTCACAGAGCTAGAACAAACAATCCTAAAATTTTTATGGAACCAGAAAAGGCCTCAAAGTATCACAATCCCAGATTTCAAGATGTATTACAAAGCTGTAATCATCAAGACAGTATGGTACTGGCACAAAAACAGATACTCAGATCAGTAGAACAGAATAGAGAATCCAGAAATGGACCCACAAATGTATGGACAATTAATCTTTGACAAAACAGGAAAACAGACAGTTTCTTCAGAAAATTTTGGCAAAATCAGACAGTGACACGCAGAAAATTGAACCTGGTCTGCTTTCTTGCACATTACATAAAAATAAACTCAAAATGGATAAAAGACCTAAATATAAGACAGGAAGCCATCAAAATCCCAGAGGAGAAAGGATGCAACTTATTACTCAACACATCTTTGGAGGCAAGGGAAATAAAAGCAAAAATAAACTATTGGTGCCTCATCAAGATAAAAACCTTCTGCATGGTGAAGGAAATAATCAGCAAAACTAAAAGACCACCAATAGAATGGGAGAAGATATTTGCAACTGACATATTAGATAAAGGGTTATCTAACCTTTATCTAATGATGAGATGAAAAAATCCTCAACATCATTCACCATCAGGAAAACACAAATCAAAACCATAATGAGATACCACCTTTCACCTGTCAGAATGGCTAAAATTAACAACTCAGGAAATGACAGATGTTGGTGAGGAGGCAGAGAAAGAGGAACGCTTTTGTACTGCTAAGTGAAATTAGTCAGAGAAAGACAAACTTCGTGTGACTTCACTCATATGTGGGATTTAAGATACAAAACAGGTGAACATAGGGGAAGGGAAGCAAAAAAAAAAATATAAAACAGGGAGGAGGACAAAGCATAAGAGACTCTTAAATATAGAGAGCAAACTGAGGGTTGCTAGAAGGGTTGTGGGTGGGAGGATGGCTAAACAGGTGAGGGGCATTATGGGAGACACTTTTTGGGATGAGCACTGGGTGTTATATGTAGGAGATGAATCACTGGTTTCTACTCCTGAAATCATTATTGCACTCTATGTTAACTCACTTGGATGTATATTAAAGTTTATAACATTTTTTTTATTTTTTATTATTAATTATTAAAATATTTATTTATTTTTGATAAATAAGAGGGAGAGCATGAGAAGGGGAGGGAAGAGAGAGAGGGAGACACACAATCTGAAGCAGTCTCTGGGCTCTGAGCTGTCAGCACAGAGCCCGATGTGGGGCTTGAACTCATGAACTGTGAGATCATGACCTGAGCCGAAGTTGGATACTTAACCAACGGAGCCACCCACGCACCCCTAAACATTTTTTAAAAAGAAACAAAAAATCTCTATGAGGAAGTTTACTTGACTTTATGAAGCTACTGTCATTTCAGTTTCAAGGATTTTTCTTTATTTTCAGAACCAAAATATTTAATTAAGAATAAAAATTGGTAATTTTTTATCTCAATTTAATTTATCCAAACTGGGAGCTTTCTAATAAAACTCTCAAATTCTCTTTGGCTCATTTCATCTTTGCGTGGTGATATTTGAATATATCTGTCAAATTTTGAAGTGTGGCATAAATTTTCTATTTTCCGGTCATTAACTACATTACTTACTTTGTGAAGAAAATGATGCATTTTTTAACATATTTTTGAAAGCAATAGTATCTCACCAAACAAACAAACAAAAAAAAAAAAAAACCACTTTCTCTTCTAAGGAAAGGAGCAGTGTACTTAGTACTTTTTCTTTAAAACATAAAAAACAAAACAAAACAAACAAAAACAAAAACAAACGAACAAACAAAAACACAGGAGAGGTGATGACTTGGACCATAGGCTCTGATGACGTTTTGCTGCAATCATCTTATAAGACAAAACATCCTTCATTTCTGGTAGGCAAAGTCTTTGAGAAAAGTGTATGCTGGTGCAACATATCATATGTGGTCATGATACCATATTATTCTTTGCTGACAGAAGACACAAATCATGAATTCTCTCCCGTTGGCATGGCAGGGTCATCCTTGCTATAAACTGAGTCACATATATCAAGTTAAAATAAAATTCTCCTTGGGGATTGAACAGACTGATTTCCTTCATAGTTCAATGAAATTGTCCAGACAGCCATGTGGGTTTCTCTGGGCCACTGCTCAAATGTTACCATATCAGTGAGGACAACCTGAAGGATCTATTCAAAATAACTCTACTGGGGTGCCTGGGTAGCTCAATCGTTCAAGCGTTCAACTTCGGATCAGGTCATTATTTCATGGTTCATGGGTTCAGGCCCTGTGTTGGGCTCTCTGTTGTCTGCTCAGAGCCTGGAGCCTGCTTTGGATTCTATGTCTCCCTCTCTGCCCCCCCACCCCCCACTCACGTTGTGTCTCTCTTTCTCTCAAAAATAAATAAACATTAAAAAATTTAACAAAATAACTCACTCCTCAGGATTATACTGTCTGTCCCCCTTCTCTGCTTAATTTTTTCTCTCTAATATCCATTATTATCCTAATGAAATCTGTATTTTGCTTGTTTTTTAAATGTCTCCCTCCTTGCTTTAGAATGTCACCTACATGAGTAAAAAAGATTCTTTTATTTTTGTTTACATTACAAGCTCTAGAATATTCTCTAGCTCCTAGAATAGTGGCTGACACATAATACTTAACATTTTTTTGAATGTTTATTTATTTTTGAGAGTGAGGAGGGACGAAGAGTGGGAAACAGAGGATCCAAATCATGCTCTGTGCTGATAGCAGATAACCCATTGTGGGGCTCAAACTCACAAACTGTGGGATCATGACCTCAGCCAAAGTCGGATGCTTACCTGACTGAGCCACCCAGGTGCCCCTATGCTTAATGATTGTTAATGGACACATGGGTTAATACATCTGATTAACAAATATAGGTGGATTGTTTGCTATTCTCACTCCATACAGGGAAAGGCAACATATCATACTGACCTTTATGTTACTTGAAAGAAAAGTAACAGTTTTAATCTACTCTCAAATTTTTTTGAGTATTATACTACAAAGAACTGCTCATTTGTATAAAACTAATAGTTTATCATTTTTTTCACCTCCTTCCCTAGATTTACTATGAATAAAAGATAGAGTATAATATTGTGTCTTTATCAGTCTCTTTTGCCAAAGAATCAAATTAATTTCTACGATTCAAATACTAGATGCTTTGAAGGGTCCATCTTTTTTAAATAAGATTCATAACCTATAAGTAATCTGTTGTACTTTCCCTTATCAGAGCCAAGATTTACCATTACTTTAAGGTTGTGAATATGTGCATTTCTGCCTAAATGTGTTAACCATTACCATAGGGTTACTTATGGCCTCCAGAGTTATACTGTGATTTAAATAGCCTACTTCATTCATTCTTTATCTATCTCATTGCATCTTGCTAGATATGCTGAGTCTTCTCCTATTTGGTATTAAGTCTTTGGTATTAACTACAGTAAACATTTGAAAGTAATAACTATTTCTTTTATCTATCTCCAAATAGAAAGTTTGAATATGTCACAGAATATATTCTACAAAGATAAATGTTATCAGGACTTTAAAAGATCAGTATTTTCTTTAGAAATTCTAATTTTTCTAAGGAATTAGAAACCAGAAGCCAATTCTTCAGAATGTTATCCTAATTATTCATGATTGTTAGCTGAATTTTATAGAGGAAAATATTGTAATAATATGTCATGCTTACGAGGCCAAGTCAGTCTTAAGGATGATATTCATATCTGAAAGGTCATTTTCACATGAAGCAAATAGTAATGCCACACCAATTTCAGAACCTCATCATTACTAATATGCTTAGTTGTCAAAACTATCAACTTAGACCACTTTTTTTAAAGCTGTGATTTAAGAGCTTTCTTCAGGAAATGTGAAACTAGTGAACTTGCCTTCATTTAAAACTTTGCAAGGACCATCTCAGAAAGGATGTGTCACAGGTAATAAAATAGAGCAGACAGTAAAAGGAAGTTGAAGCAACAGACTTATTCATCATTTGTGCTATTGAGATGGTTACAGGTTATGGCAATTGGTTCCATGCATACACTCCCAGGCTCAATCTTTCTAATGTGATTATGAAAATTGTCTTCAGAAGGAGAAGGCACACAGATCTTTCCTGTCACTCTGATGGCACTCATCACCTAAAGAGACAAACAGCAGCTCTGGATTGCCCTCATTGGGACCATCTTCCTTTTGGTTGGATTTTGTTATATTTAATGTACCGTGTTCCCCAAAACGCCACACATTCTTCTTCTCCTTCCAAGTTCAATAGCTCATTATTTCAATTAGACTTTCTTATTGCAGGAAATTTTCCATTAAAGGAGATTTCAGTTTATGCTCATTCACTTTTAATGTGTTTTTCATCACTTTTCTTGTCACTTTTCTTCATTGTCAAAATGAAACAGGGACAAAGCCAGCCCTTTTTGACTAGAACAACCCAATCCTCCCTCTCAGACAAGGAGTGATGTTTGACAATGGCGTCTTTTCTTTGCCAATCTGATGTTGCTCTTACAGTGTTTTTATCATATTAAATACAGTCCTAAATATGAGTGTATAACTACGTTCATTGTAGTATCAGTCAGCATTAGAGTAGAATATTTCATGGCCTGGAGATAAGTTAACTTCTACTATAGAAAATAATGTATTAAATTTGCTAGTACTATATATATTTCTCCTGTAATTAATAAATGTTCCCATATGAAAAAAAAAGTCTAAGCTAAAACAGTTATTCGGAGAAATAACCACAAAACTAAGAGTGACAGTCTCAGCTTATTTACCTAAAAACTTGAAATATCTATCCTAATGAGTTCTCTAAAAAAAAAAAAAAAAAAAGTTGCATTTAAAATACCTGGATTGTGGCACCTGGGTGGCTAAGTTGGTTAAGCATCTGACTCAGTTTCAGCTCAGGTCATGATCTCATGGTTTGTGAGATGGAGCCCCCATTGGGCTCTGCACTGACAGCTCAGTGCTTAGGATTCGCTCTCTCCCTCTCTCTGTACATCCCCCATAATCTCTGTCTCTCTTTGTCTCTCTGAATAAATAAATAAACACATAAACATTTGAAAAATTATAAAAATTCATTGAACTTTGAGGTATATATATTTTAGAAATTTGTTTGGAAACAAATTTGTTTTTTGATTTTTTGGAAAAAATGCAGAGATGTTTAATCATTTTCCAGTCATGTATTTTTCTTTGTTTTATAAGTTGCAATAAAATTTCCACTAGAATAAATCAGACTAATTCCTTCAGGTGGGAATACTATTTCTAAAGGGAACATTTAGCCCAGGCACTTTTCTTTGTCTCAAATATATTAGATACTCAATGAATATTGAATGAATGCATGAATGGGCACTGAATTTTCTAATGGCCTTTTATCCATTGCTTTATGTCTCTTTCTGACTGCCATTAATTTATTCAACCAGCATTTACTGAGCACTTACTACATTCCAGGCTCCTTTCTAAATATTTAGTATATATCAGTACACAAAATAGTAAATGATCCCTGTCTCATGATACTTAACATTCTATAAAATCACACTTGATTAAATCAAATTAATTTACCAGTCAACACATTTTTTTCACTGTCATATATTATTCTCTGCAGGAGAGGAGGACAGTAGGGTACATCTGGAAGGGTTACATAGTTCATATATATGTATATATTATATATTTTATGGATTCCTACATATATAAGGCATATAAAAGATCAAATATGGAATTACAATTGAGAAAAATGAATTTTAGGAAATAAATGAGAAGACATTATCCTTCTTTCAAGTTTAAGTATTTTCTGTCATTAGCAACTATATTTTAGAGACATTTATAGAGCAGTTGGCTTTTTTTGACTGCTGTCAAACACTTTGATTAGTCTACAGACTCCTCCTGACCTTTGCTTAAATATATATTGGCTGCAGTTGACAGATACCATCTGGAGAGAGCAAAAGGAAGACATTTTTAACACCAGGAAGCTTTTCCTCTGGGTAATGGGCACTATAACTATTATGCCAGGTGTATATCTCAAGGTCCTTACCACCTCCCCCAGTGAATTTCCTTATAAATAGGTCTCTGTGCTAGGGAAAAGGTAAAATAGAAGTGGTGACTTCCTATTGCTAACTTTATTCCAGGAGGCAATAGGAAACTGCCTGGAAAAGTGGAATCACAGGGATACATATTCATAGGTATGTCTGAGACTTCAAAATCCTCAACTAGATTTTGCTCTTCTGAGGTGTATCTTTATTTTATTTTTTTAAAGTTTATTTATTTATTGATTGACAGAGAGAAAAAAAGCACCAGCAAGGGAGGGACAAAGAGAGAGGTAGAGAGAGAATCCTGAGAAGTCTCTGCAGTGTCAGCACAGAATTCAACATGGGGCTTGAAGTCACAAACTGTGAGGTCATGACCTGAGCCAGGATCAAGATTAGGACACTTAACCAACTGAGCCACCCAGGGTCTCTCTTTTTTCTTTCTTGAGATTTTATTTTTTTTAATGTTTATTTATTTATTTTGAGAGAGAGAGAGAGAGAATGGAGGAGGTACAAATTGAGAGGGAGAGAGAGAATCCCAAGCAGGCTCTGCACTGTCAGTGCAGAGCCCAATGCAGGGCTGGAGCTCACAAATAGTGAGATCATGACCTGAGCTGAAATTAGTAGTTGGAGGCTTATCCAACTGAGCCACTAAGGCACCCCTTAGGAGTATCTAATATCTTCTTAGGTTATTCTGATGATTAATTCAGATAATCCACATCAATGGTAAGCACTCTAACTAGCATATCATTAAAATAAGTAAAATATATTACTGTTATCTTACTGTGCCAATTTTGGACAAGAAGAAAAAGGAAGAAATACCTTATTTTCATCTGACTAAAATGATGATGATACCTGCTGGTTGGAAACAAGAGAATACGTAAAAGTATAAGAAGAAAAAAAAACCCTACTCTTAATATTCACTGTTGACATCTTGATATATCAGATGTTTCTACTCTCTCTTTCTCCCCCCACCCCCTCAGATAGTTCGTTATGTTTTAATGTTTCTTTATTTATGAGAGAGAGAGAGAGAGAGAGAGAACATGAGTGGGGGAGGGGCAGAGAGAGAGAGGGATATACAGAATCAGAATTAGGCTCCAGGCTCTGAGCTGTCAGCATAGAGCCTGACGCGAGGCTCGAACTCACAAACCACAAGATGGTGACCTGAGCCAAAGTCATATGCTTAACCAACTGAGCTTTTGTTATTTTTAAAAAGGTGCAGGTCGAATCATAACATTGAACACATGTGTGTCAACTCTACTTCAGTAAAAAATAATAAAAAAAAAAAAGGAAGGAAGGAAGGAAGGAAGGAAGGAAGGAAGGAAGGAAGGAAGGAAAGAAGGAAGGAAGAAAGGAAGAAAGGAAGGAAGGAAGGAAGGAAGGAAGGAAGGAAGGAAGGAAGGAAGGAAGGAAGGAAGGAAGGAAGAAAGAAAGAAAGAAAGAAAGAAAGAAAGAAAGAAAGAAAGAAAGAAAGAAAGAAAGAAAGAAGAAAGAAAAAGAAAGAAAGAGCGGACAAGCGGCAAAGATGTATTAGCAACTAATCTTCATTTGTGTTTCTGATGGTGCCCATAGTAATAGATTCTTAGATGCAGGATTGAGTTTACTTTTAAAGTCAACATTTTAGGTTTTTTTTTTTTTTTTTACTGCATATTATCATATTGCTTTATCCAAACACTTCGTCAATTTGATTATTTCCTAGATGGTCTCACCCAGACTAGTATCTCTTAATTGTTATCCATTTTTGGGGTTCATTTATTTATTTTGAGGGGGAGGGCAGAGAGAGAGGGACAGAGAAAAGCCCATGCAGGCGCTGCACTGTAAGCACAGAGCCCAATGTGGGGCTTAATCCCAGGAACCATGAGATCATGATCTGAGCCAAGCCGAAATCAAGAGTTGGACACTCAATTAACTAAGCCACCAGGTGCCCCAACTGTTTTCCATTTGGTGAAGGGAAATTATACTGTGGTGTGTGTTTGTTTGTTGAATTTGACATTCTCCAATTATTAAGGCCACCCTGACTTTATTTCTGTTTATTTGAATCACTTTTGGCAGAAATATATTTTTCTATTGGAATTTAAATATTATTTTCAGCAATGTACATGCACTTCATTTTTATTTTGAATTCCTATCACTTACTTACAAATTAGAGGAAAATATATTTTCCAATTTGCTAACTGCCTTTTACTTTGTTCAGCTTTTGATAAATACTGATTTCTTTGGTGGTCAAGATTTCCTTTATTTCCCTTTCATTTTT
Source organism: Hyaena hyaena (assembly GCF_003009895.1). Taxonomy (NCBI): domain Eukaryota; kingdom Metazoa; phylum Chordata; class Mammalia; order Carnivora; family Hyaenidae; genus Hyaena; species Hyaena hyaena. The sequence continues at coordinate 531,743 of NW_024081667.1, forward strand.
CTCTATTATACTTACCTTTTTGCATAGGAAGTTCAAATACATTTTGAGCTATATTTTCCTCAAAAGAAGTTTTTAGTCCTTTAACATTTTTATATTTAACTCTTTAATCCCTCTACTTTTTGAATGCAAGAGACTGTATGTGCTCCTGAACTGCTTGTTATTTGACATGAAAAGAGATATTAATGTAAATTTTTCCAAGAGGCTAAATTTCCCAACAATATGGTCTTTGTTTTGTTTACTTTTCTCTTCTTTAGTGGCTGTAAGATCTCTGTATTGTTTTTAAGTCCAGCGGTAGTTCTTTTCGCTTTTCATAAATATGCATTAGCTTTTCTCTTTCTTTTATAACTAAATGTTAAACAGGACACCTTTAAGCCTCTTTATATAATATAAAATGTAATATTCATTATTGTCCTTTTTACAATTAGAATATAGGTTCTTAGTATGATTACTATAATATTTTTGTTCATTTTATATCTTCCTTTTCAAGTCTATAAGCTGATATATCTAATTAGACAGTTATCAGTACTGTATTACAGAATTGATTTAGGTGATCAACAGCAGGTCTTGACTTTAAACATTTTATTCATTTTTATTTGTCCATATTGCATAATTTAAGAAATATTTCAAAAAAGGTTACATGCTAGAAATAATTTCCTTTATTTTGTGGGAATTAAATGCACTGAAGCTAGGTAACAGTTCACCACTATATTTGACACTGTTCAGTTATTATCATTATCCTGAGATTCCTTTAATTTCTTTACAGTGCACCTTGGCTAGTAGGAAAAGTCTTTTAGTCATAATTTGTCCCTCAAATCTCTAAAGTGTCTTTCGGCATTTAATATGCAAGCGCAGAAATCTGTAGCTTGTTTGAATTTTATTTTGCTTTTGTTGCTATATTTTTGTTATTGTGAATAGATATTTACAAAGAAGTTTATTTTCACCTTTCATGAAAGGAGAAACGGCTTTCTCAAAACCCATTTTCCCTGATTCACAAGGAGGCGTTTCAATCAGGATAGCAATAGTTAGAAGTCTTCCTCAACTAGGAAAATTCTTCAGTTTTGTGACTATCATTTGTTTCAATTGTTTTGTTTTTTTGCACTCTTCCTCAGGTCCTCCTGTAAATCGGTTGTTGGCTTTCTTTTATTATTATTGTTGCTGCTGCTGTTGTTGTTATTATTTTGTTTTTTGGCTTTTTTTCTTACTTTCTTTTCAATCACATCTAAGCCCCTCATCCTTCTCCATGCCTCTGAGAGAATGTCTTTTTTTCTTAATTTTTTAAAATGTGTATTTCTTTTTAGAGAGAAAGAGACACAGTGCTAGTGAAGGAGGGGCAAAAAGAGAGGGAGACACAGAATCCAAAGAAGGCTGCAGGCTCCGAGCTGTCAGCACAGAGCCCAACATGGGACTTGAACATGTGAGCTGTGAGATCATGACCTGAGCCAAAGTTGGACACTTAACCAACTAAGCCACTCAGGGGTCCCTGAACTTCTCTTATTTATCATACGTTCACTGATATAATCTCTGACTGTATCTAACTGTTTTCTGCCTTAGATGCAGCTTTAAACTCTGCTACTGTATGTATGTTTTCATGTGACTCTTTTTGATCCTACCCTGGTAATGGGTTGAATTATATCCCTCCAAAAGTTAAGTCAAAGTCCTAAGCCTTAGTACCTGTCAATATGATCTTATGTAGAAATAGGGTCTTGACATAGGTGACAAAGTTAAAGATTCAAGGTGAGATTATCTTGAATTTAGACTGGACCCGAAATCCAGTAAGTGGTATCCTTTGAATAAAAAAGAGAGTGATATTTGAGATACAGAGACTCAGAGGTGAGGCCAGGGAAACTGGGACAAACATATAAGCCAAAGGACACCAAGGATCACTGGAAACTTCCAGAGGCTCACAGAGGGGCAAGGACAAGAATTTTGTTCAGGGCCAGAGAAAGCCAACCAAGGGGACATCTTTATTTTGGACTCTAAGAGAATAAATTTCTGTTGTTTTATCAAATTTGTGATAATTTTTTTGTGTGTGGAAGTCCTAAAAAAACATTTTTTAGTTTTATTTTTAAATTCATTGTTATGTTTTGTACTAAATGACAATTTTTCTAGGAGTCAGGAAGTAGGTTAAATTTTTGTTCTTTGCCTTTTTTGTTTTCATTTTTTTAAATTTCTTGCATCCTTTCTTTTATTTTTTTTCTTTCAAAGATAGTTTAGTGGTTAATTAGGAATGTTTCATTGGAGAATGCCAACAAATACTATTTGAAACAAAACCTTCACTTATTCTGATAAAGGAATACTTACACAGTAAGATACAGTGAAGATCAAATCACAACAAAAATGATATAAGGAAAAGAAAATCTAACATATTGTATTATATATAATATCAACTGATAGAATAATCCTTTGTATTTATAATTCAACAGAGAAAATCATGTTGAAGATGTATATCTTTTACATTCAATTCATATAAGCTGTCTTAGTTTGGATTTTCATAGAAACAAACTCTAAAGCAAAGAGGAGAGTACACTTAATTATTTTGGAGGTGATCCCAGGAAACACTAGTAAAGGAAAGCAGAATGGAGGATGGAATGAGCCAATAGGATTGTTATCAAGCAATGATACCACTATATATATCTGGAGCTTAGCCACATAGGGATCTCTGGGTACTAGTGTAAACCATGTTATTCACTCAAGGAGGGACATATTTGTACACCAACTGCATTCTGACTTTTTGGTTGAGGCCTGCTTTTATATAGGTGGAGATAACAGTGTTCTCTGAATACTTCTGGTGACAAAGCTGGCTCTGGAGGACTGAAAAAATGCTGGTGGAAAGAATACAGGTGAAGTCAATTAAACTTCAGGCCGCTACACTCTGAAGTAGAGAGCATGCCCAGGGCACCGATCACATTTGCTCCAGTGGCATTAAACTATAGGGACCCTCTCAAAATATCTGAAAGCCCAACATTAACAATTGCTAGTACTGATACCCATGGACACAGCACTGACACTGTGGGAGCTCTGGATGGCCTTTCAGTAGCTCCCTTGACCTTTCTGTCAAGCTTGCTAGTTGGTTGTAGTACCTCCAAGTCCTGTGTTCCTTTAACTTCAATCAAAGAAGAAAGAAAAGGAGTGATCTCAGCAGAGATTTTCTCTACATGAGTCTCCTTTATCGGGAAAGAAAAATCTTCCCTAGAATCCCTCCAGCTGGCTTCTTCTTCATACCTCATCTCTCTGATAGGAAATGGGAAGGGCTTATTTTTATTCGGATAAAGGACTCAGCCTAGTAACTGAGAAAAACTGAGGTTTATAGCAAGGATGACATGGGGAGTAGAGATGGTTTGGGAACCATCAGCCTAGTCTACTACAAGATGTAGGAGAAAAAATACATCTGAAGGTGTCTTAGGAGCAGAAACATTTCCATTTCATGCCTTTAATTATTTGTATATATGATGTATATGTGTGAATTTATAAAATTATTTATAATTTTATTTTAATATGTAATCATTATATACAACATATATTAAATGTATATATTCTTGTATTTATTATTTTTATTTTATTTTATACATATATACATATATATCTGAGCAGGTGTGCATATTTTTGAGTTAGCTGCAATGAATTAAACTTTTTTACAATGTTTTAAAAAATATAATAGAGATTATCTTAATTTTCTGCAGTAGATACTCCAAGTAATCACAGATATTAATTACTATCCTTTACTATCTGAAATTTTAAGCCTCTTGTCATGCATAACAAAAATATATAAAATTAAAAGGCATACATTACTTTGAAGATGCTAAAAGAACAGGGAATCTCTCTTTTCCATATTATTTTGGTCCCAATTAAAGAGAAAATACTGTAAACGTGAATGGCTTCAGTTACCTTTCAAAATATTAATATTGACATGCATCCTACCATGGAGAGGTCATGTTTTTTCTATCCCAATTCATTTCAGCTAATATTTCAGTAAAACTTAACATAGGTTTATAAGTTTAATTTAAACTGAATTTGAATTAGATTAGGAAAAACACATTTCAGAAAATCATTAACCCTGGATTTTTACTAACTTACTATCAGTTCTACAAAAAAACCCCAAAACATTTGATCTGGGAATTTCTTACTGTACTGCCAGATGGAACCTCAAATGTCAGAGGCTTACCACCGTATGTTTACTTCTCACCTCACGCAAATGATATTTAACTTGGGTTACTGATTAGTCCAAGTGGTGATTCCAACACCAGATCTTATGTTAGGTTTTGTCTTAACAAATGATTTCCAAGATTACCAAACTAGTAAAGAGAGAAAGGGCAGGTAAGATAGGAAGGAATTGGGAGATTTTTATGGAAAAGTCCCAGAAACAGCACATATGAACTAACCATTGACTAGGTTGAGACACAAGGTTTGCCTAATTGCAAAGGAGTCTGGGAGATACAGTCTATTCTGGGACAAATAAGAAAAAACTGGGTTTACTGATAAGCTAACATCATTACGGTATTCTCTTAGCCTCTCCACAGTCCTCTTCCCAAAATCGTAAAATACAAGAAAATAATAATCTCATTTATTTATTCAACAACAGCAAATTAATATTTTTCTAAAGTTTAATGCAGTTCGTATTGCATCAAATTAACACTGGATTTGGAAGTGATTTTAAAATAAGAAAGCAAATTCAAGATGGTTTTTTTTGGAAAACAAATCATTTATTTATTCCACAAATATGTATCAGTTATCTGCTGTGTATTACAACTTGGGACTTACTGTTTAAATCATATGTTAATATTATTATTAATCATTTAGCCTTACCACATACTGATAACACCTAAGAAGTAATGGTGAGGTTTCATTTTATAAAAGATAGCTTTTTGTTTTGTCAAAAAAACAGAAAAGTACTTGGTGCTAACTTTGTTCTCTATCACTGAGGGACTTTTGTTTTGTGAAATTATAAGAATAACAGTTGGTTGCAATTCCTGGTACAAAGGATGCAAACATGCCAACTTTAATGGAAAAATTTCATCTTTTGTATTTATTCCAAATTGTGTTCAATGAAGATTACAATGTATTACAATGTAATATAATTCGCTCTTAGAGTTTAAGAGGGCCAGGACACATTCTTGACTTTTGAAACACTTTTAAAACTGTCCTTACCAAATTACAAAGACATTCATTTTTAAAAACAGGGTTATTTGCATGCACTGATTTTGCTTATGGTGGTTTTGTTTACTTGTTTCTTTGCTAGTTTTTTAAAGCATAAGATCATGTGGTAAATACTTAGTATTAGCCCTAATATATTTTCACAAAAATGAATGGCATTACAAAGTTCCTTTCGTTGTTTTTGGTTACCTAGTGAAATGTAACGCTAGATTTTAGTCATTATTATTTTTATTTGTTCATTTCTTGTTGGAATTTAGAAATAATGATGCCTTAAACCACATAGGGCTGCCTACTTCAAGGAGCTCCTCCATGATTAGCAGGGTATCAAATTGTTGACCCAGATAGATAGAGCCTGTTTCTCCAGGACGAAGATGATGAAGACTTAAGAATTACATATTTATTGATTGTTTCCTTCACTGTGCAGAAGCGTTTTCTCTTGATGAAGTCCCAATAGTTCCTTTTTGCTTTCCCTTGCTTCAAGAGACATATCTATTAAGAAGTCGCTCCAGCCAAAGTCAAAAGGTTTCTGCCTATGTTCTCCTCTAGGATTTTGATGGTTTCCCATCTCACATTTAGGTCTTTCATCCATTTGAGTTCATTTTTGTGTATAGTGTAAGAAAGTGGTCCAGTTTGTGGGTGCCTGGGTGGCTAAGTTGGTTGAGCATTTGACTCCAGCTCAGGTCATATTTCTGTCAATGAGCAGAAAATGTCCCTAATCATCTCATCATCTCTCTTTATATTTTTGAAGACACTTTTTGTTTTTTTTGTTTTTTTTTTTGTAAGTGGGAGTGGGACTTATTCTAAAATAAGATGTCAAGTGAAAAGGGTTGATCAATTACATAGTAAGATAGTTCCCATTTTGTAGGAAAGTTCTCCAAGCATTATAACACACACATATACACATTATGACATACACACACAGGTGATTACCACCTATACAGAGTGTAAGGTCAATGATAACTTGCTGACCAAAAGTTTGTCTTGATGGAGGTATCTACAGGTACTGTTTTGAGTACTATATTATTATTATCAGAAAATTAGTCAGTAAATTCTATATATTTAACAAAAGTGCATGTAAGTAGAGTTGAGGAGCCTTATTTCAAAAAAGTATCCTACATATATACTTACTATGGGAACCTGATGTGTTAACTCATTGTGATAGATAGGCTCTAAAACGGCCCATAATCATTCTCACTCCCTGATATTCACACCACGATGAGGTCTCCTTCACACTGAATACAATTGACTTGTGCAACCAATAAAATATTGCAGAAATTATGATGTATGACTTCCTAGGTGAGATCACAAAAAATGTTCTTACTTCTACCTAGATCTGTCCTATATCATTTACTCTAGAAGAAGCCCACCACAGAGCCAGCTCTCAAGCAATCCTATGCAAGGTCCCATGACAAGGAACTGAGACCTTCTACCAATAGCCAATACCAACTTGCTAGTCATATAAGTTAGCCATTGAAGGGGAGTAACATAAGTCACCCCAACATATTCCTCTTTGGTATAAAGATTATCTTGAGCTGGGGCATCTATGTGGTTCAGTTGATTGAGTGTCTGACTTCGGCTCAGGTCATGAAATTGTGGTTCATGAGTTCAACCCCTGTGCATCAGGCCCTGTGCTGATAGCTCAGAGCCTGGTGCCTTCATCAGATTCTTTGTCTCCCACTCTGCTCCTCCTCTGCTCACATTCTGCCTCAAAAATAAATAAACATTAAATATATCCCCCTTGTTTTTATCCTTTAAGATCTTTCTGGATGAAGGGGCACCTGAGTGGCTCAGTCAGTTAAATGTCCAAGTTTGGCTCAGGTCAGGATCTCCCCCTCTCTCTGCCCCTCCCATGCTCACACTCTGTCTTTCTCTGTCTCTCTGTCTCTCTCTCAAAAATAAATAAACATTAAAAAAAGATTATCTTGAGCTGATTATTTTTTAAAAACAGCAGCCATAGGAGAATCTAACAATATCTAGTAGAAGTTACTCTTCTGAAAGAGACATGTACACAAGAGACTTGTGTAAGGGAAATCTCCATTTGTAAGGGTGTTTCCCTCACCACACCAGGAAAAAGAGGGTGACCAAATCTCTAGAAATTCTTGTCAATGTAGGGGTGCCTGGGTGGCTCAGTCAATTAAGCCTTCGACTTCAGCTCAGGTCATGATCTCATGGTTCAGTTTGTGGGTTCGAGCCCCGCGTCGGACTCTGTGCTGACAGCCAGCTCAGAGCCTGGAGCCTGTTTAAGATTCTGTGTCTCCCTCTCTCTCTGACCCTCCCCTGCTCACGCTGTCTCTCTCAGTCTCAGAAATAAATAAAACATTTAAATAAATAAATAAATAAATAAATAAAAATAGAAATTCTTATCAATGGAGAAGGCAACTGACATAAATCTCTATAACAACAATACCCTTATGTTTTGTTTTGTTTTTTCCCTGATAAGTTCCCATAACTATCTTTTGTACACCATAACCCAGAGCATCTTTTGTCTTTAGCTGGACCTGGTATTTAAGGTGGTGGGTTGGGTCATTTCAGAGAGTTACCCAGTTTTCCAGAGGTTCTCCCTTGTATACAGGAAGTGTACATGTTACTAAACTCCTGTTTGTTTTTCTTTTATTGCAAAGTGGTATAGTCTTTTATTACAGAGTGGTGTAAAAGCCAAGAGTCTAAAAGGGTAGAAGGAAAATTATTTGTCCTCTCATTCGCCATTTTAAAAGAAGATTATTAAGTCTCAGTATTCAAGCCTTGAGATACCTGTTTTCTTGACTGACATATTTAATATAACCTCATGATAGGCCTTGAGCCAGAACCATACAACACCACTGCATGTGGAAAATCTGAAGATAAGAGAAAACATTTCCAAACTAAAAGGTATTATACTTGCCTTGAATATATATTTCACTCTGTGGTTCAGGTTAAGAACTCCTGGAAAGATCAGAAGGACATTATACATGAATAGATACGAAGGTAGTCTTGTATGCAGCTCATGTTTCACGGGCTCTTCAGGAGATGGGACAACAAAGGCTCTCACATGCTTATCTTCCCTTTGACCTGCTTCAATTCATACCTACATGTTTAGCACAGATTCAAGTTGGGTTATGTCTTTGAATAGGATTACATAGGAGATACACTGCTTTAACATTCACCTCACATACAGCAATGACCCCACGTGAATTCTCAGCTTCCCTCTGTATCTTTTTAGTCTCTTTTGTAATTTTTTTCCCTAGTTTGAATGTCTGTTTCCTTAACCTAAATGCATTATTCTTGGTAAGCCTTAGAAATTTAGTTGCTATAAATGACTCCCCCATACACTGCCAGAAGGTAAGCTGACTTGAAATAGTTTAAACAAAAGAGGGAAGTTTATTTAAAGGTGTCTGCCCAACTGCATCTAGAACGATTAACATTAAGCTATAAACAAGAGTTCAAGGTTATTGCCTTTGGGGAGGGGTGGGACAATTAACAGATTTGCTGTGACCTTTGTAATTACCCTAAGTTACTGTTTTACTGCCTGATAATCATATAATGCAAAAAAAGAAAAGTCTATGACAAAACGTTGAGATGACTTTTATGCATATATTAACATAACAATGAGTTACCATATTTTAAGAAAAGTTTAAGAAAAGTTATTTGCAGAATTGACAAATATAGGGTATATCTACTTAAACATGACACAGTGTCGGTGGTTCTTACAATTAGACTTTTTTTTTCCTAAAGACAAAGTTCAAAAAATTATTGTATGAAAGTTCATACCGTGTTTCTCATACATTTTATTCTTCTGTTGGAAATGTGGTGTTCTACTTGAAATATTAAAACTTGGTAAGTCTATCTGCCTTCTGACTGTAAATTTCTTAAATCCTAATTGGAAGTTTTGGTCTGGTGAGAAGAAATTGTCTTTATTTATATTGATGCAATCTGCACATTTTTAGTTCACGATATCAGAGAAATCTATGGAAACAGAAAAAGTAAGAATGCTTTCAGATGGAACTCTAGTGAAGAGTCAAATAGATAAACATCATCTATATATCAATAAAAATATACAACACAGTGTTACCATAATCTTCTCCTATGATCGTCTTAATTCAGAAAGTGGGACTCTCTTCTTATGGAAAACTCTATGGTTACTGAACGTACTAAATGCTTATTAGATCAAAAAAATTCTTAAGCAAAGGGGTTACATGATAAACTGGTAATGGAATATGCACAATCTTTCACTAAGACCTAATCAGAAAATAGGATCTCTCTCAAAGCATACTTTTAGTGCCTGGCCTGAATTTGAACCAATGATTTGAAAGATACAACTCTTCATGTTTTAAGTTTAGCAAAGTATATGGGAGGGAGTCAGATTTCCCAGCGAATGTTATCTAAAAGTCTCTTCATGATTTAGGAGAGATTGTCAGGCTGGGAATGATTGCTCTAGTTTAATGCCTGCATATTTGACCTCCAGTGTGTCCTTTCCTATTGTGATTCTATGCTGCTCCCATTTTAAGATGTCCCTGTCTATTGTGATTCTATGCTGCCCCCATTTTAAGATCTGTACATAATACATATCCAGGTCAAATAAATATAAGGCCTAGTAGTGGTACCTACCTCCTCAGTCACCCCCAACTTTGCTGTTGATCACCTCTAGAGCTAAAATATTCTTGTCTTCCTCCCTTGTCCCCCGAAGCTGCAGGAACTCAAGCCTATAATTTGTGAAAGAGGTTTAACAAACATTTGGAGGAAATGGAGAGAAGACCATAAACAGCACACAACTTAAGATAAATGTCAAATATAACTCCTGGAAAGTCTTGATCTATTTCTCACTGCAGGGAGCATCTCAATGATCATGACCCTTCCTAGGCCCCAGCTGCCACCAGAATATTCATGACCTATGATATCCCAAATCCTCCCCCTCATTTTCTATTTCAGATTCCCCATATACTTCTTGGGAAATCAGAGAAGCCCAAATCCCTATTACTGGAATGTGCAGGGGGAAAAAAAAGAATTCTGGAAACTTTCTATCTAGACTATAACGAGAAACATTTTCCTGATTTCAGAGCCATTACATCTAGTTAAATTCCTTAACAAAAGAGTAATTCTCTTTTATTTGTTTGTTTGTTTGTTTGTTTGCTGAGTGTTTCATAGCAAGATGGCTCAGACTGTATCCTTATGCTAATAAAACTTAAGTAGTCCTAATTACACCATCCAGAGTAGATGAAGTAACATTTAACATGGACATGGTTGCCCAAATTCCAAATAGGCCAAATGAAAACGAGAGGCATATAAAAAGTGTCAAATCTATTCTAGTTCTGAGGGGGACAAATTCATAATAAATATCCCACTCATCCTGGAAACAGCCATCTTTCTTGGGGAGGACGACATCCATTTAATTTGATACATATAATGCCAACTTGGAAAAAAAGTCTTTTCAAGATATTGAACATTTCTTGACTTAGCTGAGGAGTTTGTGTCACCTGACTAATTTGATAATCATATTTTTATATATTCTATGTTTTTATTTGTGAATATTTGACAAATTCTTAATTGTCTTTTGTGTGATTATTTGAATATTTCTAAAAGAATGCTAATTTTCTAAGCATTTAAAATGAAAACTTGCTAACTAACTTTGGATAGAATACCAACGTTATCTGGGGGCATAAATAGAATTAGATGTTAATACTATTGACTTATTGTTTGCACATAAACACAAGGCTAAAATCATCTGCAGATTTAACTCAAGGAAGCAATTTCTTCCTCGGGGCATTTTGGCATTTTGGCAGGGATCTTGAGTAGGTTTTTCCTCTCCTCTTTGGCTGTTCTCCTTGGGGCTCAGAGCAGGGACTATCCATTAAGATCAGATGCATGTAATCATGATCAATTTCCTGCAAGAAAAGAAGGGGCGGGCACTTGGATGCCTGACCTTCATTTTTTATTCCATTTCCATGGGTGGTGTTTTTCTATCTGTAATAGCAGCTGGAATCCAACTATGTGGTGGAGAGAAGAGAGAAAATGAAACTCCTCATAGGTATAAGAGTATTCCCTACTTGTCTGGTTTCTTTTTCTTTAAGTGAATTTTCTGTAGTTCCCAGTTTCTCTACTACATGCAATGTGATGAAAGCTAAGGAAACCCAGACTCCACTCAATGTATACTTAGTCGATGCCAGAAACCTGAAGAAATGTCACTTTATTTCAAATGTCAGTATCCAGTGCTTCATGAAGAACAAATCTGCCTTAGAAACTCCCCAAAGTACCTATAACTGGCTGTTGCTTGCCTAAAGCCTCAGCTGTGAAAAGGCATTTTCATTTTTGTTGGCATTCAATATACTTGGGGCTGTAAGGATGCCTGTTTGGCAAATCTTGTACTGAATAACAAGAAAGAAAGCAGGAAGGACTTTCTCTTTTTCTACAGTAATATATATGTACATATATATATGTAGATACACATGTTATCAATGTTCAATATCTACATACTATATATGTGTGTGTTTTACTATATATTCATAATACATTAGCTCATTTTACTCATGAAAATAAAGATTCTGACTTAAAAAGAAAGGTTCTTGAAAAATCACATATTTTAATACTTCAATGTCATTTTTTTCAGTTCCCTTCAAAATACTTCCATAGACCTACAATTTTCTGATTATGCTCTCAGCTTTATGCCATGAATAGGGATTTAAAAATATGTCACATGAACAATATTCTGCACCTTTTATGAAACTGTTCCTACAGAAATTGCTCATTATGTTATTCAATCTCTCTAATATGTAGACCCACACCAGAATAGCACTAGGAAAAAACATCTCTCATTATGTAATTGTTATTATTTAAAGAGAGTAGAGAAGACTTCTCATTTCATTCTTGTTTGGCAAGGAAACTCCTTGCTAAAGTTTAAGCTTACTTTCAGTTATTCTCCTTAGCTCAGACATTTGGATAAAGCTTTCCACCTCATCTTTAATAATTAATGATAAAAATAACTATTACTGTAATAGAGAAGCTTACTTCCCTCACCAAACTTAGCTAGACTTCAGGGCAAAGGTTGTGGAGACTTAACAGTCATTCCAGAGCGCTGGAAAGAAGCATCTTCATGGGGTAGCTGGAAATTGTCAAAATATGACATGTCACATAGTTCGTGCTTAGCAGCTGGACAACAAGAACATGGACACCTAGATGTCCCTACTCAATTAGGTTAGATGGTTTACTGACCCACATTCTTAGGTGATCTTAATTTTCTGTTGGTGTACAAACAGCCCAGTCAGTTGGTGAGGGTTCCAAGAGAGCAGAGCCTCTGGGAATGCAAGCAGTCACCCTCCCAAAGGACTTTCTCTTGGCCAGACTTTTACTGGCATCTCCTGGACAGCTGTCATCTCCAACAATTTCCAGGCTGAGGCTTCCCATCGCTGCAATTTCCCGATCCTTCCTCCTGCCTTCCAAGCATCACTGTTGTAATGTACACATCTCTTTATCTTCCCAGGCCCTATTCCCATCTCTTAATTGGCCCCTGTTGCTGCTCACCAAGAACTTAAATTTCCTGTGAACACTAGACCACAAATTTTTACCAACAGAACATCTTCCTCTCCAATCTTTGAATCCAGAGAGAACTCAGTCTTCAGGAATATGATGAAGAGACATCCATTCCTGAGGGGAAGAATGAATTCTCCTTGACAAAACCATCTTTCACTCTAGAGTGGCTTAAATCAATTATTATAATAGAACAAATAAGAAAATTAGTTGGATTTTCATATGCAAATAGTTTCAAGATTGAAATTATGCTGATTTCTAATGATCATTGGTGCATTACAGTTTATAATTAGATTGTGCATACATTCTCTGCACCCTCATAAAAACTCGATTAGTAAGATGATATCATTATTTTCAATATGCTGATGAGGAAGTAGAGGCTCAGAGAGATGGTAACTTGTCCAGGAGAGCAGAGTAGAAATTGGAAAGTGAGATATCGTAATCTGTTTTATTTTGGTAACATGTCTAAACTCTGTAGTAGCCTTTTCTGGAAAACTCTCCACTCCTCTCAGTTTGTGTTACTGATTTGAGTACTTATTGCTCTTTTTTTGGTTTGTATTTTTTTTAATGATTTTTTTTTTCTTTTTAATTTACTTTTGAGAGTTAAGAGAGAAACAGCGCGAGCAGGGAAAGGTCAGAGAAAGAGGGAGACACAGAATCTGAAACAGGCTCCAGGCTCTGAGCTGTCAGCATAGAGCCTGACGCGGGGCTCGAACCCACTAACCATGAGATCATGACCTGAGCCTAAGTCGGAAGCCCAACCAACTGAGCCACCCAGGTGCTCCTGGTTTGTCTTTTTATGGTAACTCTTATGGTTTTGAAATAAGATGGAATAAAAATCTTAAGTACAGGAAAGAATGGTGTTTTATGTTTAAAGAAAATTCCACCAATAGTGTTAATCCATTAAACTTTCAAACTACAGAAGAGGAGACTTTGCAAAGAGAGAATGGAGATACTATCCAATCTCTGCCCTGACTTTTAAATATAATCCATGGTTAAAATTTGTTTTTAAGTATTGGCCCCCAAACCCTGTGAAAATCATTGTATTTTGTAAAGCAGGAAATCAACCCCAATCAACTCTGATCTTAAATCTAGCTCTCTGTAAGGATTTTGCTCATTCGGTTTAATAGGATGGACTTTTAGCCTCCATCACTCACCTTAAGAGACTTATGAGAGACTCAAATTAAGTAAATGACTGGAAATGTCAAGTAATTAAACATCTGGTTTTTAATATAAAACAAATCACTTCATGCCTGTGGTCTCCGTCACTTGATCCGTCCCAGTGCTGTCTTTAAGCTGCTCCTGGCTACATTTAACCTCTTAGTCGAGCCAGACGAAACTCCATGCTTCCTATAGTAGCCCTTGGACATGCTTTTCCCCAAAGGCTTCATCTGGGTTTGCTGAGGCTGTGGGTCAGGCCTGTGTTTAGAGTCTAATTTCTCTCTCACTACCTAGGTTAAAATATAGCTCAGGGAAGCAATACTTGTATGTGCTGAATTTCACCTGGGACTCTTCTAATTTCTCTGTGAAAGAAAACAGTAATGGAAGAAACCTCTACCCCCTCCAATCCCAACTGGGTCCCTCTCCTGAGGAAAATACTCCCTCTTCCGACTTTTGAGATGGTTTATTTGGACCTCTTGTTCATGCTCTCTTCAAAGTTCTTTAACAGGATCGATTTTGCAAAGGTTCCACTAACCACTGAAAAACAAACAGTTTTTTCACTTGTACTTCAGATGATGAAGATGTAGGTGTTTCTAGGCTTCCTCATACAAGTTGAAAAGCAGTGAAGCATGTATTCTTCTCAATGCCACACATCCTAAAGCCACCACACCTACAAGGGTGGGTAGCTATGTTTTGCCCCTGATAGTGAACATATGTTATTTTTGCTTTCCCCAAATCTGTAATCCAGCCTCTAATTTATCTCTGAAGGCCACTTCTTCTTCAGTCACACTCCATGAGCTCTGTAGGGCCATCTCCAACCCTTTCCAGGGTTAGGTCTAGCAGTAAATCAGCTTATTTGATCCCTCAGACATAGATAACTAGGTATGAGGAAGTAATTGACCCATGTCATTTCCATAAGGTTAAATCTTGGAATGTTCCAGGAACATTAAAAAGGAGAAACCCTTCTTCTAAAAGAAGAGAATATAAACAAGAAGTTCCCTCTGGTCATTTAATCTACCACGGGCACAAATATGAAAAAAACAAAAATAAAAAAAGATCTAGGGGATAATGCAAAAAGGAGTATAATCTAACCACTGTCAAAGGCTCTCCCTATGCTTCTCAATACAATAAATCAGTACATTGCTTTTTTGTTTAAATCAATTTGATTTGGCTTGATGGTTTTTGTTTTAATTTTTATCATTTACAATCAGCGGTTTTATGACCAACCTGATTCCACTTTGAAGGTCCAAGTAATTTCAACTCAGAGGCAAGCTCCATTTTGGCAATTGTATAAATTGTGTTTTCGAAGTCCCATTTTGATCTCCAATTAGTTTCTTGACTCTGTTTTCAACTAAAATTGCAGAGAAGAAATTAATTAAGTTTTCTAAAACCTCCAACATCACATGACACTTTGATTCCTCTTTTGTACGGAATGACTAATTAACATTCTTCTTTCCATCACATAAACCCATAATCTGGGGTCCATAATGGCTCACCTGGGGCTAACTCTTTGCTTCACCGATTGTCTCATGTATCAGGTTGCCAGATAAATCATAGGTATGGAGTATTTAGTTTGGAGAAAGGTAAAGTAAGAGCTATGGATGGAGAGCAGTTTCACCAGACAACCAAATATGTCTTTAATAGAAGAGAAGGCCAATACAATCTCTATTTTTCCAGAATGTACAGCTCACACTGTAGGGAAGTTTACAGGATAGCATGTAAGGTTTCATTGTAATTCTCACCAGAAAGAACAGAAGTGTTGTAAGGGTATTTACTGTGGTATGAAGTAGGATAGAATTATGCTTATAGAGATTGCTGGTGTTTGAGGAAGGAATTTGTCTGTCAAGAACATTATAGAAGACATCCTTGCATTGTTTCCTGGGGGCAGATCATGGAAAATAGTTTGGGGAGGTCCATGGACCAGAAAGAAGAAGAGAGATGGTGAAAACTTCTGGGCACAGAGTAAGTGAAAATCATTCCCACAGAAAAGCATGTGTATGAGATTATAGAGAAAATGGAAAATAAAAGATTTGTCATAGCAGGGTAGCCAGAGAATTTTAAGAAAGAGGTAGACTAATATTCAATGTAAATTGCTTCCTGCTCTTTACTAGAATGTGGTTTTCCTCTATTATCTTAAAACCTTCTCTTAATGAAGTGCTTGCAAAAGTATTGTGTTAGGGGAGCATTGGGGTATCAAGGGAGAGAAGCTGTGGCCTAATGGAGAATGAAACTGTTGAAGGTGAGAGACAATCATAAGCCTTGAGACAAGGGAAGAGGATGAAGAAGCTGGCAGAGAAAGAAATTAAGGAGAAATAAAGTTGGGAAAACTCGAGATGTCACGTGGAACGTCTGAAATTTAAGGTAACATGATAGACACTATGAGAGATAATGTCCCAAACCCACTTCTCTTTTTTTTTTTTTTTTCAGATTAAAATGTTTATCTCAGAAAGGAAGAGCTTTGGGATATGTGGGGATATGTCAGTGACATGAGAGTAAGCTTTACAATTTTTAGAACTTTCTAACAATGAAATGGGTTGCTTCCTATTACAGAGGAAACCTTACAATTACACTTTCCAGAAAGTATTAGAGACTGCATCCTTGTGTTTGAATGGGGAAATAGATGGAGAACCTCTGTCCTTCGCATTACAAATTTTTAGAATTCCCTACGACTTTGTAGATAGCTCTTTTCTGGTGGTTCACTACACTGTGGTCACATTCTCAGAGCACTCTCAGGTGGATTTCAAGCTTCCTGAGAAGTTAACTCATTATATGACTTCATAGCACCTATAACTCAGTGTTAGAAATCATATACTAGAAAGTTAATGAACAGCTTACTGGTTAAATATAACTTCTTACACCTCAAATTGACAAATGAAGTAAATGTATAGGCAAACACAAAAAAAGAAGGCGAAAGTTCCATGTTCATTTTTCTTCAAGTTTAACATCGGATCACATAATTCTAAAATAAGCTAACATATTTTTAGACTACCACCAGAATAGTAAGCAAGATTAGAAGATAATAACCTCTCTATCTCAAGCTACAAAAACTGTATCTGAAATATTACTCTTGGTTTTTAGCTCCACTTAAAATTCAGCTAATTTAGGGCACCTGGCTGGCTCAGTTGGTGGAGTGTGTGACTCTTCATCTCGGGGTTGTGAGTTTGAGTCCCACAATGGGTGTAGGGACTACTTAAGAAATAAAATCTTTTTTAAAAATGAGGTAAAT
This sequence comes from Hyaena hyaena, assembly GCF_003009895.1. Lineage (NCBI taxonomy): Eukaryota > Metazoa > Chordata > Mammalia > Carnivora > Hyaenidae > Hyaena > Hyaena hyaena. Next base: position 548,778 of record NW_024081667.1, read on the forward strand.
TATGTCTTCTAATAAAATAATACAATAACAAATTGTTAAATTCAGGTATATTGAATTTAATAAAGGAAACACTATTCTTACATCCATCACGTCAGATAACCAACTTCCATTTTATGTATTTCCTCAGGATGTTTAATATTTAGTATGATGGCAATGTGTAAGATGCTTTAGATTTCTTTTTTTCCCTACTTGAAGTTTTTTAAAGTCTGTAAATTTTCAAAAGCCTTACAATTTTAGCGACCACCTAATATTTCATTGTGTGGATATAATACTATAATTTAACAATTCTCCTACTCTGTTTTTGAGATTACAATTATGATGAAAATAAATTCATTTGTAAATCAAACTTTTCTACATTTTAAATTATGTTCATTAACTGTATTTACAGGAGTAGAATTTTACATGAATGTAATGGACATCTTCATGTTCATATAGATATCTTATGCTACTTTAATTGCTTATATTACCATATATATAACATATGCTTTGATTATTATATTTCTGAGCTTTCACAATTTGAGAAATTTAAATAGAAATTTGTATTTTAAAAATATTTAAATGCTTATTTAGTTTTGAGAGACAGAGCACGAATGGGAGAGGGGCAGAGAGAGAGGAAGACACAGAATTCGAAGCAGGCTTCAGGCTCTGAGCTGTCAGCACAGAGCCCCATGTAGGGCTGAAGGGCTCAAACCCACTAACAGAACCAACCTGAGATCATGACCTGGGCAGAAGTAGGACGCTTCACCAACTGAGCCACCAGGTGCCCCTAGAAACTTGCATTTTTAAATATACTAATGAGTTCTAATAATTTTAATATATAGGATATTCATATTACCACTTTTCTGTCTTTTTTTCTTAATTGTTACAAGGTTTACATATATATTTTGTGGATTATAATATTTCACATCTGTCTGTAGAATATGTTTAGAACAAATTAACTTTATATGTTTTAACTTAGTGCCCTTACTCTTACTCTTTTATATTTTTGCTCTCCCTGAATCTCCACATGTTCACCAACCCTGAAGCTCTCTAAATCCTGACTTTTTGGGTTTTTATGGAAGCTTCATTACACAGCCATATTGATTAAATCATTGGCCATTTCAGCCTCCAGCCCCTCTCCTCACCCAGAGGTCAAGAAGTGGAATTGGAAGGGTCAACCTTCTAGTAACATGGTTCATTCTCCTAGCATCCTGGCCAATCAGGCCCCATCCATAAGAAATATTCAAACATCACCTCTTTAACATAACAAAAGATACCTATTTCTCTCATCCTTTAGGAATCGGGATTTTAGGACCCTGTGACAGAAAGGAGGATGTTTACCAACTACATATAACTTATGAATTATGATATCATAGACTTGTTAAATAAAAGTCGACTGAGCACATATTTTTTTAACAAATATTTCTTGAGGCCCTGCCGTGTACCAGGTATTTGTCGATCCTACATTGGCAGGTGGGAGAGAAGGTAGGGACATCTTGAAAGTCTATATCAGCTAATGCACAATATTTTTCACAGGGTCAATATGTTTCAAAAAATGTCCAAAGTCATTGGGGATGGTCCCTGACTTCAGAAATCTCATCAGTTTCCTTTTCCTTCTTAGGAAGTGTTTGCTTCATACACAGAGAATTATGAATTCTGTGTTTTATTTTTGTTCCTCATGTAGTTGGCTTGTGTACTATCCCCATGTCTTTTTGACGTCACACAATTGATACTCACTTAACAAATATGTTTTTCCCTCTACTATAACATTGTGGTGGATGCTGTGACTAAACCAGTAAATATAAATGACACAATTCTGCCTTCAGTGAAATGAAGTCTGTTCTGGGAGACACGTGTCTTTTTTTTTTTTTTTTTTTTTTAATTTCTACAAGAGAGAGAGACAGCATGAGCAGGGGAGGGTCAGAGAGAGAGGGAGTCACAGACTGAAACAGGCTCCAGGCTCTGAGCTGGCAGTCAGCACAGAGCCGACGCGGGGCTCGAACCCACGAACCGCGAGATCATGACCTAAGCGAAAGTCAGACGCTAAACCAACTAAGCCACCCAGGCGCCCCCGGAAGACACGTGTCTTAATAGACAGTGTGAAGACTGCCATAATATTGGAGAACATGGCATTACATTACAGCAACAACAATTTACACATAATTTTATATTCGGTTACTTTCAATAATCCACATTAATTATTCTAGAAAATGCTTAACAAAACAAACAAAGCTTTTCTTTGTCTAAACCTACAATGCAATTTATGTCATTGGCTAGAACAATCCATTGTTAATTTGAAGGTATCAGGAATTTAAAAGAAGACAAAATGAGAACTCTCCTGGAGAGTGACAATGGTGAATCTCATCTCTAAAAAATAGCCTGGGAGTCTAAGGACATTTGGAAATAGGAACTTTTCAAATGTCCTGGGATAGGAGACCCTTCTCTCCCAGACATACATGGTGAAAGCAGCTGGAAAGCAATATTAAGTACACATGTGTATATATATGTTGCATGCACATGTATTTTCCCTAACAAGGCGGTAATGACAGCTTGCTTAAAGTCTTTCTGTTCTGAGCCTCTTCTAAAGCTTTTGGCTTCCTGTCAGTTAAGCACACTGAGAAACAAGATGTTCAGCTGATTATGTAAAAGCTGGCAAGCTAGAAGTCAAATATATCCTATTTAAGTGACCTTTGTAATAAGAATTTCTCTAGGTCTTTCCTTTATGTGGGAATCAACTGCATATTGATAATGAATTACTTTATTAGTTTACCTTTCCCTGTTCACTGACACTGATCACTTTGCTTCTCATTCCCCTGTCAATCTAATATTATTTTGTTAATAATGGTTATTAGAAATAATTAATCATTGTTACATATTCAATATATTGATTTTAAAGGATTAGGTGTGGGCATTTAATCGTCCATAGACTGGAAGAAAGATAATTACGAGACATTTTGATAAGTATAGTGTTTATGGGTATGGCAAAGCATACAACTCAATCACATACTTTCCCAGAAACTTTTAGTTGGAGACTGAGGTGGTGGGGAGAAAAAAATATCTTTTCCCTCTACCCTCCTAAGCTGTTGCCTGAAATCCCTGTAAAAAAGACTGAATAATAAGGGACAAACGTATACATTTATTTAATATAGAAGTTTTACATGACATGGCTGCCTTCATAAGGAAATGAAGACCTAAAGAAATGCTTAATCCCAAGTGTTTCTACTTTAGGTTTCATGAAAAGTAGAAAGCTGTGGAAAGATATAATAGGACAAAAAGAATGAAATTAGCAAGCCCATTGTTCAGATTCTGATCTTGCATTTGGTGTTTAATTTGTATGCCTTTGTCTTCAGAGAGGAGGATGCTCCTCTCCTCTGGGTCAATGGAGAATACCTCTCACTTGACAGTTTTATGACCTGCTACAGAGGAAGGTTGGAAAATCCTTCCTGCGCCTGCCATTTCTCAAATTCCTTTAGCTTGTAATCTTTAATATACCAAAGTATCATATTTTGGGGGTAGCAGCTCCTGAACTCCATCAGACAGAATAAGTGTTTTTTGGACACCCAACAAGAGGTTTTATGGTCTGCTGAGCTCTATACTAAGGGAAACCAAGTTCACCAATTAGTTGAAAATGTATAGATCACATCATCATAGATCTATATAGAAAAGCAATGGTCCTGATGTTGAATACCTTATGATGTAAATAATATTTCATTTCACAGTAGGTAAGTAGAATAAATAATTTTACTGATTAGTGCATTACCCTTTTTGAAATCCTTCTGTCACTATGTCAAGAATATTTTATAAAAATGATTTTATAAAAACTAAAGTATTTTTTCTAAACATGTATGTGTACCTGTGTTCACGTGTATGTGGCTGATTCTCTGAGAGATGTAACATCCCTCTATTTTTATAGATATTAGGTCATGAATGGGTGTTTTGAGTTGGTAACTGGGGTCTCCTGACTTTAACCATCTCAATCTTCAGGTAGCTTGTTTTGGTTTCTGCCTTATTGTGCACAACTGGACTTTCTACTGCTTTATGTTGAATATTTTTTGCACCCGACCCACCACATGAACTTACAGCCACATTGTCCCTGTTGTGTGTGTTTCCGCAGTGGATGTATCTGGTCACAGCATCAGGCTGCTCTAGGTCAGCTCCATGACAGGGACTGGAACAGCATAGGGTAAGTTCTAGAATTCAGAAGTTCTAACAGTATTATAGCTATTTTCCATCACAGTTTTTCAAACTTTTTGGTGGTGGAGATGTTTTTCTAGAAAAAAAATATGGAGAAGCCAGATAGAGGGAACATAAAGAATATCTAATTGAATCAGAGTGAAATATCCTCCAACTCCAATCCTAAGTATGGTGAATCCTGAAGTTCTATGTCCCCTTCACAGAAACCCACCAGTCTGTTTTAGCCCCAAAATTTTATAAATGACAAAATTAAAGCACAGAGCAGTAAAAATGACTTACTATTAAAATATATCAGAGACAGACCTGAGGCTACAGTCTGGGGCTCTAATGGGCTTTCTTGCCTGTGTCCATGGCAAACTCAATGGACAATACACATTCTTAGATTTAAAAAACTTTGAAAGTCCACTTGACTCATGAAATTAACCAAAAACAGTTAAGAGTTTTTACTCATGGTGTTTGACATAAAGGTTTTATTTCTTTTCTGGAAGCTAATTTGATGGATAAAAGATACACTCACCCCAACCTTTTCCCTATAATTAGAGATAAGTCCATTTTCATGATGGTATTCATGCTAAATGTGTCAATACTTGTGAGGAAAGTTTAGCCCTGCATCATGTGTTTCTCTGGAGTTTGGTGGTCTGCATTAATAACCTCCAAGGAAAGAAATTTAGGTGGGATTCTTCTTAAGTTAGCCAAATGTTAAATAGCATTTATATAACATACTGACAAAGTTAAAACATTAATAACTGAAAATAAAATCTGGTAATTCTCAATGGATTAAAAAATATTAGAAACTGTATTCCAGAGAAGTTATATAATTATGTTGATCACATTTTGTATTCTTATAATTTTATTGGCTTATAAATTATTCCATGTATTTTGTCCAATAAAATTATTTAATTGGTAAAAAAAATTACAGTTTGGATGAAGATACAATTTAGCTCACTTTATGCATTTTGGCATATTATTCCTTTGTGAAATTTATAAATTCCGATGAATGAGGTCATATAAGTGGCAGTGGAAAATAAAATGCATCAATATACATGCATTTTTAATAGAATTCAGCACATTTTAAGAGCACAAAAGCAATGTGAAGCAGAGGCTTTTTGTAAATATTGAAAAACAGCATTTAAGGAACCATATTTCTAAAGTAATGTTTTCCTGCTCTTCTCTGATCCCATACTAAAAATTGTCCTTGCATTTGGTTTTAAATTTGCATCCTAATAATGTTTCCATTGTTTTTAGGTATATTTAAAAAGAATGACTAAGATGATGTTATTTGTTTAAAACAGAGTCATTAAGATACCAAGAGGGGTCCCTGAGTGGCTCAGTCAGTTAAGCGTCTGATATTGGCTCAGGCCATGATCGGTTCGAGCCCCGCATTGGGCTCTGTGCTGACAGCCACCTCAGAGCCTGGAGCCTGTTTCCGATTCTGTCTCCCTCTTTCTCTGACCCTCCCCTGCTCTCTCTCTCTCTCTCTCTCTCTCAAAAATAAATTAAAAAATATTAAGAAAATAAGATACCAAGATAAATGAAGGATGATAGTTAGATGATAGATAATAGATTGGTGCATAGACAGACATAACACCACACAATCACAAATACACACACACACACACACACACACACACACACACACAGCCATAGCTATAGACATTAAATCTAAATCTGTTTAGAAAAGCACGATCTCTCTCCATTCTTCCACTACCTTGGCATTCCCAAATGTAGTATTTGGTGCTGTAGACATATTAACCAACCTGGTTTCCAAAACATTTTAAGGTTTTTATCTTACAGTCTTTGCACCTACTCTTTCTTCTGACTAGATTGCCTTTCCTCTTTGTTTGCTAATCAACTGTCCAGGTTACATATTACCTCCTCTCTGATGATTTCCCTAATCGACACTGCAAGAGTTTTTTATTTTCCCCTATACTATTTCTGAATTTTGAAGTATTTTCACATATCAGACCCTAGTCAAAGGGCATCCTAAAATGCCATCTTCACAGAAGACAGAAAGCATGGTATCTGGGAAAGCAATTTCCCTGAAATCTAGTTTTTTCATGAATAAAATCTTTCCCGCTAGCCACAATAGTAATTTATATTTTCTCAACTTTCTGAATCATGTATATTATTACCTCTCTCTTCCTTCCACTTAATGCAATTCGTTGCCTCTTATGTCCTAGGAAGAAACAAAGCCATCACCAGGAAACTCTTGGCTCTTAACACATTTTTATTTCTTTTTTTTTTCTCTTTTTCTCTTTTCCTTTCTCCCTAACTCAAAGAGTCTTGTATTTTGTTTATTACAAGTTAAACTTGCAAAAGTCATCTAAATTCCATGCACCTCTTCCTGCCTCCTCAGGTGCTTTCAGTCACCAGTTACACCCTCTCTCCTTCTTCTTCTGGACATCTAGGTCTCATTTTTGCTTTCTTTCAAATTTGTATTCATTTTTAGTAATGCTTCATATAGATGGGGTATGAAATATATGAGACTTTTAAACATGGCAGATGGCTTTTTGCAATTTGTCGTTTGTCTGTCATTTGTTAATTTGGTCTAAGGTAGTAGCTTTCAATAACAAGATTTTTCCCCTTATTTTATTATTAATTATTCCCCAAAATTATCTTGGCATATTTTAGGCTAAGGGAAAAGAAAGATGAGGAGCAGTTTAATGGGTATATAATTTCAGTTAACCCAGTATATGTAAGATCCAGAGATATACTAACCAACATGGTGCCTAGAATTAACAATACTCGATTATACACCTAACAACTTAGTAAGAGGGTAGATCTCATGTTACCTCTTCTTAAAACACAAAAACAAAACAGAACAGCAAAAACCAAAGCTCACAATGAAAGCAGATATACAAGGAAACTTTTGGAGGTGGTGCATATGGCTGTTGCCTTGATTGTGATGATGGTTTCACAGGTGTGCACATATCCAAACTCATCAAATTGTACGCATTAAAAATGTGCAGTTTTATATGTCAACTATACCTCACTAAAACTTAAAAAGTTTTATATCATTGATGCCAATGATTTTGATGGTTGAGGACATAATGAAACATTTTTGCATAATTTACACTGTAGCCTTGAAGTTATAATGAGTCTATGTATAGATCTAATATAAGCATAAACCTTTCATGCCCTGAATAGTTTATTTCAAATTTAGTTAATATTATTTCACCTTATACTACACTGATATATTGTGATTTTAAAAATGATATGTGATAAAAAATTATAGTATCACTTTTAAACATAGAAAACAGACCTCTACACAACATTTTTATAAAAAGAACACTGATTCTCCTATGTTACAGCAGTTTCTATAGTAACTCTAATGTGAACAGTAATCTTAACTTTTGAGAGAATCACATACACATCACACTTTTTCCTTATGATTATGGTATCTGGATCTTCTTGAAAAAATTCTCTATTACCTATTGGTCACAATAATATCACACATATTTTCTTCTATTTACTATTATGTGTAACACTCATATTTAAATTTAATTCAAATGGAGTGTATCATTATACAAAAGATGGAGAGGTATTTAGGGTGACATTTTTTTGTAGTGATTAAGTTTTCCTTCTATCTTCTGTTTGCCAAAGGTCCACACGATATTGCATTTTTTGTGTGGTGTCACCCTATCAGATATTAATTTCCCACCATCCAGGGGCCTCAGAGATCTTGAATTATTTTTTTGTCTGTTTTTCAATTCCTGCAGGAATATTTTGCATTCTTTACAATGTGTTTTTGTATGTTATGATATCTGCACCTACTATTTATGGATCTATATCCTTCCTTATAAACTTAAAGTGAGTTTAATTTATTAAAAATGTCTAGAATGTTACTGAGATTGCTCTGAATTTGTAAATTTAATTTGTGTACATTGACATCTTCATATCTTCATACCATTAATTTGCTGTATCCATGAACATATTATCCCCATTTGTATACAACTCTTTGTGTTATTTCATCTTTATTCTCCACGTACATCTTGTGTCCACTTTGTTAAGTCAATTATTATACATTTGAACACTTTTGCTGTTACTGTAAATTATATATTATGTCCTGAATTTTTTTTGATCTTTATGATTACAAAGAATCATGACTTTTTTTTTTTAGGTTATGCATGAATCTGGAAATCTTGCAGGATTATCATGCACTTGGAATAATTTTTGCATTTTCTTATAGAGTATAATATTGTATGTTTGAGAATTTTAATCTCCCTTTTTGTACATCTCTCTGACTCTTTTTTTCTTTGTTGTACATAATGTTAGAGGAGTTCCAGTAAACTATTAAAGCGTTGATGATAATAGTCATCCTGTCCCTAATCTTAAAGGAAAGACAACTAAAGTTGCAACATTAAGTTGTATGTTTTTGGTGAATAACCTTAAAGTTAGGAAAATACGCAAATACAATTTGATTCTTATTTTCTAGGAAATTCAATCATTCATTCATTTAGAGAGACTGTTTATCATGGCTAGGAGCCCTGGCTCAAGGCAGACTGAGTTCAAATTGTGGGGCTATTATTGCCAAATGTGTGGCTTTTGTGCTCCTTAGCCCTCTATTATGTAAATGTGGCTAATAATCCTTTTGCCATATGGATGATTTTTGAGTGTTAAATGAATTAACATACGTGAAGTTTTTAGAACAATGCTTAGCATAATGCCAATTAATTATCAACTACTATTTATTAAATTGAGGACTTTTTAGTTATAATTTATTCAAATATTTTCATATATTTATTTGTGCATATGCATATGTTTTTTCTGGAACTCAGTGCAAGTATGTTCTCAGTTATTTATATGTAATCTCCATATCTCCTAAGTTTTGTAATTAGTTTTCATCTTCTGAGTGCGCATTTAAGTCTCCTACCAAATTTTCTTGCTCACTGATTTATACTTCTTTTCTATACTCTGGTCTTTTGTGTTTTTAATTCAAACTAAGACTTATCCATGCCCAAAGTTTGACATTGTTTTTATGCTTGGAGTTTTTATATTTGGAAGTATAAGGATTATTAAATAGTATTTTGAATTTACATATTTCCTTAATTCTTATTTTAACAGTAATACTTAAAAATACTTAAAATATACAAAGGACTGTAAATTTTATAAAATATATAAAGAATATCATAATACATTACTATATGCCCTCCACCTAATGTATATCTTCCACCTAATATAGAATAGAGAGAGGTACTGAATTTATTGAAGCTTAACTTACATACCTCTGTGAATTTTGTGCTTGCATTCTGTTTGTTTGTTTGGGTTTATTTTGTTTTTGATTTGTACAAGTTCTTACACAATATAGTTTCTCGATTTGAATATTTAACATGCCTGGCTTGCGTCTCTTAACATACCTTGCTTATTTTGCTAAACAGTGTAATTGTGAGATTTGTCCATGTTAATATATGTGGCTCTAGTTTATTTGCTTTCACAACTGTGTGGTATTTTATTGTAGCAATCCACCACAATTTTTTTTATTTTTAGCTTCAGAGACAACAGAGCTTTTTCAGAAAACCAATTCCACTATAAACATGCTTATGCACGCCAACGCCAGCTGGTGTATACATTGCAAACTCACTAACTCTGGATATTGTAGCTTTTTTCTTTTATTCCAATATGGTAGGAATAAAGCAGTTTCGTTGTGATTTCAGTTTGAAAATCATTGAATTCTTATGAGATTGAGTTTTCCTACTGTGTTAGCGATTCCTTTTCCCTCTATTATGAAATAACCATTTATAGCTTTTACCTGTACAATTTTGTGATTTTATCCTAAAAAAATCTATAAATCATTTATATGTATTTTTGCTTCTTTTTAGTAATTGTATCCCAAATATTCCGATACAGATTACAATTTATTTTTAATCATTTTAATTTATTTTAAAAATTTATTTAATGTTTATTTATTTAAAAATTTTTTATTTATTTTTGAGAAAGAGGGAGAGACTGTGAGCAGGGGAGGGTCAGAGAGAGAGAGATACAGAATCCGAAGACAGGCTCCAGGCTCTGAGCTGTCAGCACAGAGCCCAACGCGGGTCTCGAACCCACGAACCATGAGATCATGACCTGAGCCGAAGTCAGACACCTAACCGACTGAGCCACCCAGGGGCCCCAATGTTTATTTATTTTTGAGAGAGACAGAGACAGAGCACAACCGGGGAAGGGGCAGAGAGAAAGGGAGACACAGAATCCAAATCAGGTTCCAAGCTCTGATCAGTCAGCACAGAGTCCGATGTGGGGCTCCAACTCAGGAACTGTGAGATCATGACCTGAGCCAAAAGTGAACATGTAACCAACTGAGCCACCCAGCCCCTAAACATTTCTAAACAATATATTTTGTTACATACTTTTAATTTTATTTTAATTAGCTTAACATTTTCAATTTCGGAGTTCATGAATACACTTCTCAAAATATCCTAACTTTAAAAAAGAAAACAATAAGTTTTTAGATTTATTTTGAAGGAGAGAGAGCAAGTGAGCAACAGAGAGAGAGTGAAAGAAAATCTCAGGCAGGCTCCCCACCATCAGTTCAGAGCCCGATGTGAGGCTCAAACCCACAAACCATGAGATCATGACCTGAGCTGAAATCAAGAACCAGACACTCAGCTGAGCTTCCCAGGGCCCCCCCCCAAAAGCCCTAACTTTTAAACCCGATTTATGATACCATTCTCTACAGTAGCATCCGTAAATTCACTTTTGACTAAATGAACTTTACAAAAGTTTGGTTTATATTTCTTGAATAGGATGTAAAAAATAAAGCCATTGTTGATTTAACCAACTTTCTCTTTAAAATATATAATGACACTGATAATAATAATATGGAAGAAATTAACTAGTTTTTGAGTCATTTATTCTGCCAAAACCATAGCAGGTATTTTTTTCACCTTTCATGTATAAACTTAAATTAAAAAGTGAATAAAATTAATGCCAGAGCACATCTTTAGATCTGAAAACTCATGCTCTAGAGAGTAATATACCACCTTAATGTCTGCAGCTATACATATATTTGGATACGATCTTCTTATATCAGCTACTGACTTTTAAAATAGATGCCAATGCTTCTTTAGAGATTTGTATCTACTGGTTTCCACATTAGCAGCATAGTTAGTACCTCTCATGATGATTCGTAAATGTTAACAAACACTTGTATAAGTTATACATTCATTTTCAACTTTCTTGAAAGGCCAGAATTAAACACATCAGTTTTCACTAAATATCGGCATTAATTTTTGAGCTCATTCCTCCTAACAGATTTACTCCAAACCCTCAAAAGCATTAGCAAACAAGTTTAAAAAGTTGTTGCAAATGGTTTGTTTCATGAGTTTGAGCCCTGCATCCGGATTTCTGCTATCAGTGCAGAGCCTGCTTCGAATCCTCTGTCTTTGTCTCTCTTTCTACCCCTCCCTGACTCTCTCTCTCTCTCTCAAAAATAAATAAACATTAAAAAAAAGTGGTTGTAGATGTTTGCTATACAATACATGATAACACCATTGTAGCAAAAGCATTAGGGATATTCTCTGCAGGTTCTGCGGCAGGACTGGTCAGGCTCATTCAGTAGCCAACAGGATGTTCTAATACTGCTCTCACAGTTACTCAAGGCTCGAATGAATTAGATACTTCTTTCAGAGCATACTTTATTTATTAATGAGAGCCCTTCTTGATGCTCTGGAAACGGAGGTACTAGTTTTCACCTGGAAGGGATTGGCAAAGGAATGCAGGTGGTTAGATTTCAGATTTAAGCATGTGTTAAAATAATACTTCACTTCACATATTTTCACTATTAGTTGAGTCCACGGCAGAGACTGGAAGTACAAAGCAGAGGTCTACCAAACCCACTCTGGTTTATTTCGATGCAATAAGTTAAAAAATGTTTTATTAAAACAATGAAGTCCTAAGTGGGACAGGAAAATGCATAAATAGACATAACACAGGATGTCCAGGAAAATGGGGAGATATGGGTCATCCTATCTTTCAGACTCATTTTGAAGGTTTCAATGCATATCATTTTGTTTATATACTAACCAAATGTATGTCATTATGTTGAGTACAGGTTTAAGTGGTATGGTATTATCTCCAGGATCATGTTTTCTTTTTGTTCCTCTCAATTTATTCTGTGTTTAAGGTTCACCCAGGCAGTGAGTTACCTTGGTGGCTCAGTCGGTTGAGAGTCCTACTCTTGATTTCGAGACAGGTTATGATCTTGGGGGCAGGAGACTGAGCCTTGCATAGGGCTCTGCACTGAGTGTGGAGCCTACTTGGGATTCTCTCTCTCTCTCTGCCCTTCTCCCCCAATTGCATGCTCTCCTTTCTCTCTGTTAAATTAAAATTAAAAGAGAGAGATTCGCCCACATTGTTATATGGTAATTTAAAACATTTTTTTTAGCTGCTGCCTAATGCTTATTAACAGAGCCCAGTAAACATCTTTAATTGAATCTCCCTGTGGACATATGTGAGAATTTATTTCGTAAATCAGTTCGAGGCATTATAAATATCTTTCCCCGTTCCATTAACATAATGACCTTGTTGTATAATTGGACATATATCTTGATTTGGATCTAATCAACTTATCCCATTTCCCATTTATGCCTTATTTTTTGTCATTTTGAACATTTGAAGATTTTGAACTTCCCCACCCCTAGGTCACAAAATTATTTGTTAATAGTTCATTAATGTTATACTTAAATTTTTATCCTTTCCAAATTCTCCCCTTTATTTGTTATTGAGCAGGGATCAGATCAAGTTCTGTTTTGCTTTTTTGTTTAGTTGATTTTTTTCTCCATGAAATAGACCATATTTTCAACACCATCTATTAACAATTATTTTTTTCCTCATCATTTGTGGAACTATTTTTATCATATAAATTCCTATGTATACAAAATCTGACTCCAAGATCTCTGTATCTTCCATTTATCTATTTACCTAATAATTTTCTAAAACTACGATAGTTTGTGTTTATGTTTAATATCATTTAAAATATGTCAATATCTGATAGAGCAAATCCTATTCATCAGTCTTTTTAAATGACGTTTATTCAGTTATTTGTGGACTTTCTGTCAGTTTGGTTTATGACATATAGAAATTAAAGAAATCCCTTTCTAATCCTAGTGTGCTAATAGTTTTTATTATAAACAGTGGTTAAACTTTATGAAAGTGTTTTTATTCATTGATTTTGAAAATTAGGATCTTTCTCTCTTAGTTAAATGTAATGAATTACACTGATAGTACTTCTGATTGATACATAAGGATGTATCATTCTTTGCATATTAGATCACAGTACATATTTGAATTGAAATATTTAATATTTTATTTAGGATATTTGTCATTTAGCCACTTAGTTGAGACATTAAGTGGGGTGCATGTGATTTTTATTTCCCTTCAACCTCATTCAGCACAGTCCGCATTTTGTCACATTCTGCCTTGTTGATGGCACTGGTCCATTGTTCTTACAGTGGCCAATCTTTTGTTTTGTCTGGTGCTCTTTAGCTTGTTCACCAATATACTATGTAAACGAAAAAAAATGTGAAATGGGAGTTTGTCACTTGGTAAGCATTTCACCTTCATGCAATGAACTGAATAGCTTTGCTTTTTTCTTTTTTTGGTAACAAGTTATTTGTTACAGAACTGAAGTGGTTTCTTGAAAATCAAATATCATTTTGCCCTGGGATTTTGGGGTGGAGAAGTCTTTGACAATTAATAACAATTTTTGATAATAGTTTGTTATTCAAGGTCTTTATTGCTTTTTGAAAATATTTTATATTTTATACGAATTTAACTACTTTGTCTAGATTTCAAAGCATACTATTTATATTGTCCCATGATCCCTTTTAAATTTTTTTAAAAATTTCTAATATTTATTTATTTTTTAAAAAGATGGGGGGGAGCGGCAGAAAGAGGAAGACAGAATCTGAAACAGGGTCTAAGCTCTGGGCTGTCAGCACAGAGCCCAAAGCGTGGCTGGAACTCAGGAATTATGAGATCATGACCTGAGCTGAAATCAGATGCCTAACCAACTGAACCACCCAGGTGCCTCATTCAACGATCCTTTTTAATGTTTGTTTTGTTTATACTTATTACCTTTATGAAATCTGTACATTACTTAGATGCATCTTCTTTCCTTTTTTCTTAATCAGTCTTGTTAAAGATGTGATGAAATATGTTATAAAAACCTACTTTTATTTTCATTCAACTTATTTACATTGTTTAATCTCTATTTTATTGAACTGTGCCTTTTGTTGTGGTGGTGGTGGTTTACTTTTGTTTCCTTTTGAGAAGGATTTAGCCCCCAAGTCAAAATTTTCACCTTATTTGTATTTGTAACCTTTTCTATTTCTTAATAAGTACATTTAAACCTCTAAACACTGTGTAAGATCTCTGTTGTCATTTAATTCTAAATGCCCCTTAATTATGCCATTGAATAGCTACTCCTTCTTTCCTGATTCCAAACTTTTTGCAATATTCTCAGGATGTATCACTTATATAGAACTGATCTGTGAGTGTCCATTGAGGTTTCCTTTGTCACCTAAACATATTCTAGTTTCGTTAATATTATATGTGTTCTTGAAAAGAATATTTCTATATTTTGTGTATGCAATAGCTTAGGTTTATTAATGTTATTTTTCATATCTTCAATATTTCTGCTTACATTTATCTGCTTGATTGATTAAATATGATGACTTATATGTTCCTCTCTGTATGATATATTGTAGAAATTTATGATTAGTTGTATATCTGTTTATGATGGATATATCTTCTCGTTCTGTTGTTTCTTTTACCATTATATATTACTGTTCTCTTTCCTGTGTGATGTAGTTTTGCCTCAAATTTTATTTGAACAGATCTCAAGAGTGCTGTTTTACTGTTCTTTCGGTTCATATTTGCCTAGTATAACTCCCTCTATCATTTTATTTCAAATTTTTTTATTGTTTAAAGTTTTTCTCTTATTTATTATAATTCCCCTGGAGGCCAATTTGTGATATCTAATATTAATGGAGCACTGAGATAATGAAACATTGGAATGAACTAAATATCCCAAAGAAGGACCACACAATTTCATATAAATCAAAGTTACAAAAGGGTTAAATGAAATAACACGACAAAAATTAAAAGAATAGTTTACAGTGAAAGAGTTGCATCGCAACATATATGTGATAAAATATATATGCTGTATATAAAGTTTATATAAATTATTTTATGTTTTATGTAACTTTTGTGTACATTCTTTTTAATGTTTATTTATTTGCTTAGAGACAGAGACAGGGAGATGAGCACAGAAGGGGGAGGGGCAAGAGAGAGAGAGAGAAAGAGACAGAGAATCCCAAGCAGGCTCCACACTGTCATCATGAGCCCGACAGGGGGCTTCTCTCAGGAACAGTGAGATCATGACCTGAGCTGAAGTGAAGAATCGGACACTTAACCGACTGAGTCACCCAGGTGGCCCTGTTTTATGTAAATTCTTAAATGTTCTTTTTAAAGTACTAAATATAGTGAGCATGTGAGTTCACTGGCTGAGGGCCAAAAATACCTAAAATTTTTGGACAGGTAATTATTTTCTTTTAAAACTGTCTTAAAATAATGATGGTAAAATGTTAGCATTATTTTAACTATGTAGTGGTAAAATGGATGCTTATTATGTTATTTCTTGTGTCTATGTGTTTTCAAAGTTCTTAAAAAATATAACAGCTCACAAAACTTAAGTGATAAAAACCCAGCATAGTCATAAAGTGAGTCCACTTAGGAAATCCTATACAGGGGCCCCCGGGTGGCTTAGTCGGTTAAGCGTCCGACTTTCGCTCAGGTCATGATCTTGCGGTTTGTGGGTTCGAGCCCCGCATCGGGCTCTGTGCTGACTGCCAGCTCAGAGCCTGGAGCCTGTTTCAGTCTGTGACTCCCTCTTTCTCTGACCTTCCCCTGCTCACGCTGTCTCTCTCTCTCTCTCCTAGAAATAAATAAAAAACATTAAAAAAATTAAAAAAAAAAAAGGAAATCCTATACAAAATAAGTTTAAATAGCTGTTTGAAAATGAGGATCTAAATTGGTAATATTGAATCCCAATATGTCTTTATGTAAACTTTAGGCAAACAACTATTACCTAATAACTTATTTCACTCTATTGTGTTTTTTAATGTTTTATTTATTTTTGAGAGAAAAAAAGAGAGACAGCGTGATCAGAAGAGGGTCAGAGGAGAGAGGGAGACACAGAATCTGAAGCAAGCACCAGGCTCTGAGCTGTAAGCACAGAGCCCAATGTGGGGTTTGAACCCACGAACCGTGAGATCATGACCTGAGCCAAAGCCGGATGCTCAACCAACTAAGCCACCCAGGCCCCCACTCTATTGTTTGAACTTGAGTTTTTAAAAGTTAAACAGAAATCACTTCAAACTTTCTTGCTACTTTGATCAGTTCAAGATGAATTTAGTTTTAAACACCATAAGGAATCTTTCTAATCAGTTTAAAATATTTGACTCAAATAGTATGCAAATATAAAGACATTCTCTTGGATATAAAATCAAAAGTAACCTTGTCAGGGAATTATATGCCATGGTACTATTAGAGATACATTCCTCTGCCCCCAGTGTTTAGATATCCTAGAGGTCTTCTTACATATTAATAAGTAGACAGGGAGCAATCCATGATGAAAAATGCATTTTTTCCTGAAGTAAAAGATCCATCCTTCTTGCAAATTTGAATTTAGCACCCACTAAGGACCAGGTTCTCTAATGAACTAGTTTTATACAAGAAATTTATCACTAGTCCAACAATGAAAGGAAAGATTGCCAGGCAAGTTTCCACAACCAGAGCACAGTTGTTTAAACCACTTTTATTTATTTTTATTTTTTAATGTTTTATTTATTTCTGAGAGAGAGAGGCAGCATGAGCAGGGGAGTTGTCAGAGAGAGAGGGAGACACAGAATCTGAAGCAGATTCCAGGCTCTGAGATAACTGTCAGCACAGAGCCCGACGCGGGGCCCAAACCCATGAACGGTGAGATCATGACCTGAGCCGAAGTCGGATGCTTAGCCGACTGAGCCACCCAGGCGCCCGTAAATCACTTTTAAAATAAAACCTCTCGTGTCACTTCCCTATTGTCTAATTGTATGGGTTAAAAACTGCTAAAAGAAAATTTGGTGCAACTGAAGTAAAGACTGCAATTTCAACTTCATTTTGACTGTTAGATTTGGCAGGAGAAAAGCTGGCATTCACCTTAATATGAGTAGTTTTAATGGGGAGACAAAATTGCTGTGTTTAAAGAACAAATGGAAAGAAATTGGAAATACTGGCTAAAGACAATTCGTACAATAACCTCCACTCTAAAGAGGAAAAGGGACACGCAGAAGCACTACAGAGACTGTAAGTAGGTCTTATTTATTTGTTTAAATATATTTTATATTTTATTTGTTTTTTAAATGTTTATTTACTTATTTATTTATAGAGAAAGGGCAAAAAAAGGAGGGGCAGAGAGAGAGGGGGAGAGAGAGAAAAAGAAGGAGAGTCCCAAGCAGGCTCCATCCTGTCAGTGCAGAGCCTGATGCAGGGCTTCATCTCATGAAGCATGAGATCATGAACTGAGCTGAAATCAAGAGTCAGATGCTTAACCAAATGAACCAAACTGGTGTCCTTGTTTAAGGATATTTTAGCCTGGAGAGTATATTCTTTTAGTAAGAGTAAAATTTAGGAAGCACTAGGGAAAGGAGATCCTTTTCATAGTCACTTCTTGGAACTGACAGGAGAGCATAGGATATGAATCTCAAATATAGATGGTTTCTAATAGAAAAAAGAATAGTTTATCCATTGTGATCGATGAAACATCAAACTGTGCCAAGGCAGATAATTATAGGCTACTTGATTTAATCGCAGGGATATGAGATATTTTTCTTCTGATGCTTCTGTTTTGCCAATGATCAAATAAATTTTTGAAATTTTGAGACAATGCTATAAAAGAAATTGTAAAATAATTGTCTCAATGATTGAGAGAGCCATTTGATCAGAAAATTTTAGTAGGATTGCTTAACATTATTGAAGGTGCGTTTGAGATTTGTAGATATAATTTTAAAATGAAGTTCGTATAATAAATTGTTACCCAAATATCTTCAGTTACTTGGTTGTAGCATAACATTGAGATTTCATCCCATCAAATTTGGCATGTTGGCTGGAAAACATAGAGGGAACAAGGGATGGTAAAGTTCAGTATACATACCAGGAATCTTTAAAGGTCTGGAGCATAGAACAGAGACTAGTTCACACATGCTATAAAATGCTCAATTTTTCAAATGTCCAATTAGATGTCAGATCTATTCCAAAATCCTGGTTTCAGATGCACTGTGTCAGGTCAGGAACTTCAGAGTGGCACCAATAAGTAGAGCCATTGGCCACAATGAGTTCATAATATGCATGCACAATTACATCCAAAATTTCACAAATTAATAGAGTAGGAAAAAGTTATTAGTAAAAATATTTGGAAAAAGTAATAACAAAAAGAGGAAGCATTAGGAGTTTATCATTATTAATGTTAGGTTGCTATATCTTTGTTCTTTTGGTGGAATGCATTTTTCACTATGTATCTTCCCAAACTGAACAAAATAATTGAATATAATAAAGATGACACTATTAGTCCTGAGGAAGTGAATCAATCAACTGTCTTCCATGATTTCATTCAGTGATTCATGTATTAGGTTTGTACATATTATCTCTTAATGGTGACTGTGTTACTGATTTTAACTTGTTGAGGATAATAAAATTTGAAGGGATATTGCCTTAGTTTAGGCTGCTATAACAGAATACCAGAGACTAGGTAGCTTAAACAGACATCATTTCCCACAGTTCTGGAGGATGGAAAGTCTAAAATAAAGACTCTAGCACATGTAGCATCTGGAGAGATATCTCTTCCTTGTTCACATGGTGACTGACTTCTTGCTATATCTTCATATGGAAAGAGGGATGATCTATCTCATGTCTCTTCTTATAAGTGTACCACTTCCACTGATGAATATTCCACCCCTGTGACCTAATTACCTCTCAAAGGCCACACCTCCACATACTGTCACATTGGGGATTAGGGCCTCATCATGAATTTTGGAAATACAAACAGTGAGTCCATAGCAGATATTTTAACAGAAACTATATATCTATGGAAGAAAGAAGGTGTTTCAGACATCTTGTTTTAAAATTGACATCCTCTACTAGCTCTAGAAATCCTATGTGATATTTTGTGAAGGAAACTCTTCACAGAAACGTCTTCTTCAAAGCAGTAAATCAGGATATTCAAGTATGAAAACATTTCCTCTGATAGCTGAGACTTACTCTCATACTTTTTCTTACCTTACAATTTAACTTGGTGGTGTATCTAAAATGTTTCTGAAATTACTGGGAAAGATTGTGGCATTACTTAACAACTGTAAAAGATTTTTCTCCTGAAAATCTGTCACAAATATACAAACAAATAGTGGCTATTATGAAAATTTTTGGATAAATTTACTGCATCATTAGTGGTATTTTTTGAGTCACTTACACCCAGAAAGCAGGGGGAAGGATCCAAAAACTATTCAGGAATAGCTTATGGACACAGAATTTGGTCCTCACACAAGCTCAGCGGAAAAATGTTCTTCAAAAGAGTTCTGTCAGCATAAAATTAATGCAATTTTAAGAGTCTGTCTTTCTTTACCACTAATTTGAGTTGAATGAATCCATCTGGCTGGGCCACTGCTGATGAAAAGATACTGTTTTGAGAGAATAATGGGTGTACGTGTCTGTGTGTATGTGTGTATGTTAGATTGAACCATATGAAATTTCCATTTTCATACATTAAAAAATGAATGCTATTAATTTCATATTGTTCAAAGTAATGAATATACGCATATATTTGATATACTCAAAATATAACATTTTATTTGTGATTACACATGAATATTTTTGACAATGAATATTTTGCATATATACAAAATATGACCCTTGACACATGTACACTATTTTGTAACTTAACCTTCTAAACCTTTGCAAATTTCTTAGTTCTCTTACCCTATTTCCCTGATAACATTATGACAAGTGTCTTGAAAAAGAATATTAAAGCCAGCGCTCAAACTATTTGAACCAGAATGAAAAATACTATGTTTTTGGAGATAAAAAGATATGAAGCTGGTAAATTTCCAGGATATTTTCCTACACAAAGAACTCAGTCCTTTAAAAGCATTCTTATGCTATGGATACTAGACGGGGCCATTTTATAGGACTATGTTGACATCAAGTCCTGACCGTATATACAGAACATCTGAAATAGAGGCACCAAGACCAGCCTTCAGCAAAATGTTAGCAGCTGAATTTGTCTTTTTTTTTCCTTCTTCTCACATAATGTTGTTCTGTGATTGGTAAGCACAGAACATCAGCTCCAAAGAACATTCTGTGGAGTAACCTTACTTAAATCTCTTCTGACTTTGCTGTGTTTTGCCCACGACACTATTCAATCCGGAGGACTTTATACACAACCAAGACCAAAGACTGAGTACATTTTTGTAAGGTTTACTGCTGAAATCAAATAAACTTTATAGTATGTTAACTTGTGTCTATATAATCAAATCCTTCATCTTTATTGCCTATATATTAATTAGACATAAAGGTAAGTTATACACATAAATGTCAAATAACATTTCTTTGTCATAGTCAGTCCACATAGCCCTTATTTTAATTCTGTTAGCTGTGCACTATATGCCAATTCACTTAACAACTTTATGTGATGTCCTACTATGTGTCAGAATAGTCACAGAAGTGGGTAGTTCAAAACAAGGCAGCTTATCTGTCTTTATGTTATTTCTTCTTTAATTTCATCAGTACTCTTATCTATAAATTACTGGATCTGGATCAAAAGCCCCTTTATATGGTCTTCATTTGCTTCCACCTTTTTCTGCCCAGACTATCTAAATACACCAAGACATCAGTAACTGGGGCAGTGTCTACAAACTCATTTCTCTTTTTCCTAGGCACACAGCCAAATTATTTCCCAATCTCTTTTTTTCTGGGTAAGTGAAGATGTGTTACTGAGTTCTTGGCAATGGAATGTGGATACAAATGATGAATAACACTCAGAAAAACTGCTCTTGGTCTAGATACAGAGAAAATTATAAAGAATTGTAAAGCACTAGAAGCTGATAAAGGAAATGATGAAAACTCCTGGCTCTTGAATGACCTACTAGAATATTGTGTCTCCTGCGCCTCTTCCCCCCCCCCCACACCAATTGTATTAGATTTGTGACCTGAACAAGAGACAAACATTTTTATTCTTAAAACTTAAAAAGTTTTTTTCTTAAGCTATTAAGATGTTGAGGTTGTTTGTGTTAGGTATCAGCCTAATCTGACAAAGACCTCTGTGATGGAGGTTTCTGGCTTTGAAGATACCTGCCCATTCTATGCTGATCTTCCACTCTTGGAGATAGCTAAAATCACAAAATGGAAGAAACATTTTAGATTTCTCATTGCATTGACTCCATAAGTAATAAAAAGTGAGAGTTTGAAGAAGATAGAGACATGAATTATTATTGCCTTAGAATCCTTGTTCAACTAGAATCAAGATTCGCTGCCAATGTAATTGATACAATCAAATCCTCTACTATGGCAGAGAGAAGATGAGCTCAGGAATGTGGGACACATGAATGTCTAGTAGAGTGTGAGAGATCACTTGGATTAGAGGAGGAGAGAGAAGCAGAAAATAGAGGGACATAATTGAAGAGAAGTTCACTGATTTCATAGTTAAAAAACACAAAACAAAAACTATGAATTTTTGAAGAGGGCATTTATTTATTCATTGTAATTCAAGAAAGCATAGTAAAGACTCATAGATATATTTTATGGAGGGAGAGTCCTGCTTAATACCAGAAGAAACAACCACTAACTAGAGCTATTGCAATCAGTTATCCATTAATGGAAATATCCAGTAATTCTGGATGACCAATTCTCAGGTAGTTCCCCCTGTTCCTTGATCATCTTTTAGCCTGGTTGCTGTACTTCCATTTCCGCTGCTGTGACTATTATTTTGGTATTTTTATTAAAGCCCTCAAATCTTCTTGGTTAGGAGGGTATGTGCTGTGCTCCAACGTCTGATAAGTTGTTGACATCTGATTCCAATTCCATGCCCCTCATGCTTTGTTCTGGACTTTCGCTCTATACTATCTCAATGTGACATTCAGCATCTTCTTTGTGTAAATATAGTCCCCTTAAGAAATAAACGACAGAAAACATACCTTTATTTTACAATTTCCTGTAACTATACTTACAAAACAGTTGAATAAATCAATTATTTTCTGACCTTGCAGATACTGCAGACAGGATGCCTCAGGGACACTTACCAATTCTAAAGTTTCTTCATTCCAAGGTGAAAACTAAAAATTTAATCAAGGTATTTTTATTGGGTGGTTGATAGACTTGAGAAAATTTTCAGAGCATTCTATACTTCTCAGAGGCTGGTAAACTCAATAACATCTTTTAGGTTATCATTTTCTCCCCTAGCTTGAGGCATTTCTTCTCTTCCATTGCCACACCATGCTTAGTTTATTTTTCTCACCACCAGCTTTTATCTGAATTTTCTCGGCATACCAATGTTTCCTCCCTGTTATCCTTTTCAATGTTCAGCCCAGTTTTATACCTCTATAAGTTTTATTTGCCTCCAGAAATGAACTGATTCTCTCTCTCTCATACATATATGTTTGTATATATAAATATGTATATATTTCAGTCTATATCATGTTATGATATATATGTGTATAAACACTATTATATATGACTATATTGGACATATATTTCAATGATGGCAGAAAATGGTGCTTGAGAATATTTGTTGAATGGAGACAGGCCATGTCCCTTCAGTATTTATAATTTCACTGAAAGCAGACTATATCTCAGATCTTATTATTCCAAGACAAAATTCTGTGAGTATCTCATTTCTCCACTTATATATTATGACCCAGCCTAAGAGGTCAGCGGGTATCACTATATCCCTAGATGGTGGTGCTTAATTGGTCAAGAAGATCTCACTTTCAGATTAATTCAGCCTTTGTGCCTTTAGCATAGGTCTCATTCCAAACCTAAATCATGGGTATACCCACTATTTCTGAACAAGTGCAGGACAAGTCAAAATAGAGGTCCTCTCTTAAAAAGTGTCTCTGAGTCCCATAAGACTGACACATAATAAAACAGCTTACGTATCATAACCAATCCCTATCACAATGAGTAATGAACCGTACACAGCTCACTCATTACCTACTCAAATGAGGCTGCCAGTTGTAATTTCTGGTCTTTCACCTTGTAGCTCACACTGGCACATCCACTATGACTCTCCTGGGCAAATAACATTGTTTAATTCATTAATCCCCCTCCAAAACACCGTTGTTCATCCTCCAGATGAACTATGAGCAAATGACCTGGGACTGAAAGACCTTCCACAGAGCTCCTCTGCTCTTTCTCAGCCTGGCACATATAACAAAGGTTTATGGTGCACATATGAGACTGTTTATTGAGTGTTATAAGGAGAACATTTTCAATGTAACCTGATAGAGGACTAATATGGTAGATATGTTTTGGCTTGATGTGGTTACCAAATCGTGTGTTGTCAGGAAAATCATTCTATAACTTCCTTGTAAAGAATGAAAAGATACATATACTCTTTAGTTCTTTCTTAGGGAGTTTGTAAATTAGTACATGAAAATCCACATAACTTGTCAGTGTGTAGGTTAACATAACTCAGGAACTGGTCTATAATACACACTGGGATATTTAAATCATTTAAAACATTGTTTGGCAAACGGTAACATTGACTTGACAAATTAGGATTTCTTATTAGTTTCAGTGTTGCTTTTGGCTCCAGGCTCCTCGACCACCCCCTTAACTCTCAGTTTCAAACTGGATAACACAGCCTTGGACATACTCAAAAAGTTGTGTGTCGTGGAAGTAGGGGGTGGGGTAACATAAGCAAATTGTGATATATTAAGAGTCTGAAAGTATATTAACAAATCTCTTTGAATAGTATAGACTATGCCTGATCTGAACTTCATTTCAATTTTCTGGAATTCTTGCAAACATGGAATTGGCTTACATATTAAGAAGGTGTTGCTGACAATGGAGTCCTACCTTTCTTAAGTGGTGGGATAGCCATTTATGAGCATGTCATAGACAAAGCCTCCAAATATGGCTCTGCTCCCAAGGGCACCCAACCACAGGATGGGATTTGGCAGTGACAGCCATCCCACTACCAGCCACGCCAGTTTCTGACATCAGCAAGTCAATTACGGTCAACCATAATTGGAAGGAGAGAATTTTAGCACAGAGGAGGTCTTTAGAATTCATGGTGTCCAGATTTTTTTTTTATTTTGTAGATGTGGAAATATAGGCTCAATGACATTAAGTAACTTGCCCAAAACCAGAAAACTAGATGAAATGCATATAAGAGTCTTCCAAAAAATGTTAATTAAGTTGGAAGTAAGCTTTTCTGGGATGACAATTCAGACCTCTTAAAGACAGTTTACTAATTTTCCTTATATAATAGAGTTTCCAGAGATTATAAGGCAAATGATTTCTAAGACATAGCACAGCATGGTTTTCTATTATTTTCCCCCATATGCCTTACCTAAATATTCTACTAAGATTAAACAATCAACTTAATGTATGTCATAGTACTGCTAATTGTACATTAGCCAACAAAAATGTATAGAGGTAATCATATTCCTGGAATGTGAAAAATCTTAAGGAAAGATACAGATTTTTAAATTGTAGGACAAAAGTTTAAGAGATTAAATATATTAAATATACTCACCATCTTATGAAGACATGGACATATTCTCAAAGGCAGCTGAACAGAAAATAGAAAATGGAGATGTACCTGGAAGAATCTGTAGAGAAAGTGAGTATGTAATGATGGTCGGAAGAGAGCATAATATGCCATTAACCTTTTAAACAGCTGACAGATAGAAGAGAGGAAAAATATGTGAACAGTTTATTTTAAGTGAGCAATTCAGAGTACAGTGGCACTTTAAGCATGGAAGAGAAACAGATGGATAGAGGAACTTAAAAGGCTTTGAATAGCCATTCTTGTTTTTTTAGGTTAGACAGTTAGGGAAAGTGGTAAATTTGTATGAAGAGCTTATATGCTTGGAATGTTTAATGTAGTGATTTTCAATGTTGATCCTAAATCAAAAAGTAATCAAGAAAATAGTAGAGGCTGTGCAATCCACATAGCTGTGTTGGATTGGTTGAGGTATACAACCTCATCATATGTGATGGGCTCAGCCAATAGATTGAGGGTTATGTGTATAGTAAAATTCAGCTTTCCAGGTGGGTCACAGAAGGAATATGCATAGCTGATTTCAGGGAGATGGCGGTGTTGGTGAATGTAAGGGATGTAGTTAGGAGAGCAATGGAGAAAATGGCTAAACCATAAGTCTCTTTATCAATACTGTTTTAAAAAAAAGACACTCAGAAGATGAGATTTCTGAATAAGGAACTTGGCAGAACCTCTACTCAAAATAGCAATTTAAATGGTGAAGATTTTTTAAAACAGCACTCAAAGTCCAAATTGTCCAAATAGAGAAGAATGTATTCAAGGAAATCTATTAATTCTTTGTAAGAAGGGTGAAATAAATAATCTACTCTTTAATTTTTTAAAAATTGTTATAGTTTACTTATTTTTGAGACAGAGAGAGACAGAGCATGAGTGGGAGGAGGGGGCAGAGAAAGAGGGAGACACAGAATCTGAAACAGGCTCCAGGCTCAGAGCCGGATGTGAGGCTTGAACCCACGAACTGTGAGATCTAACCTGAGCCGAAATCGGATGCTTAACCAACTAAGCCACCCAGGCACCCAATAATCTACTCTTCAATATGCTCCCAAGTCCAGCTCCATGTTACAGAAGATCTACCCAGGTCATGCACAGCCAAAGCTCCAAGTTTAGGATTACAGTTTCATACCAGGAGATAATTGTTCCTCAATCTTCCTGCTGTACCCAGCCCCCAAACATCGCTTCCCTTTTACTCATCTCCACTCATAAGATGGAAACTATTTCAATAGCTGCATGCAATAACCTTTAGTCTCTGATCACCCATACCTCGGCTGTCTCTTAGGGTGAAGATTCCAAGAGACAAAGGCAGATATCTTTTTTTTTTTTTTTTTTCTCAGCAGACTTCAGGGAATAAAGGTGTCAGTCTAGGAAAAGCAAGTTCTGGTTTGGTCCCCATCTCCAGATAGGAGCCCAAGGATTTTACCTAGGGTATAAGCATGTCCTCAGGAACAAAAGTCTCCAAGACTTCGTCTGAGGGGACTGATTTTCTTAGAACACAGTGGAGATACCCAAGTTTCAAGGCATTGTTAGAAACTAGAGTTTTTTGGTGGGAAGCAAATTAAGAAGAAACTGCTTCTCAATACCAGCAAAATGGCTGAATAGCAGAAGTTTTGTAAACAGAATTATGAGAGGAGACGTCTGAAAAGAACCCTCCTGGGATACCAGTTCACACTGGGAGTCAGGAAGACTGGACACTTTTGGTAAGCTGCATCTACTCACGAGGAGTCACAGCTGGACATGGGGTGGACTGGAAAGCATTACCCGACTGCACACAGATGCATAAAGCCAAGGCAGAAGCTTCACAAACAAAAGGGGCTTAACTGCAACCTCTAACCAGTGGCTCAATAAACTGTGATTCACAGGTAACCCTTAGAAAACCAAGTTCAAAAATAAAATTACACTCATCTGGCATTCTAGAAAACTGTATGTGTGCCCAAGATACAGCTTCTCAAGTAGGATTAGAGAGTGAACACCCAACCTAAGAGTCCTGGCTCAATGAGAGGCATAGATAAATACATAAACTCACTGAAACTTAGCTTACAAGCCATATTTGTATTTACAGATGATGCTAATAGGTAAATACCTGCTTAAGCTGGCTTCAGGACAACTTTGGATCACTAGATAGATTATGCTGGCACAGGCAATACTGAGGTAGCTAAACTAAAGGACAACAACAAAAGATGAAAATCCGAGCAGGAACACTTAGAGATAGTGTTTTGTGAGGAAAAGATTTCACAGAACTCATTTAGCCAAGTCACTATACAAATAAACAAATGATCAAGCAAAGAATAACAGCAATCTCTGGTAGAAGTGGGAGGTCTACTTCCAGAGTTTCTTTATAATTTCTAACATGATCAACAAAAATTATGAGTCATTTTAAAAAAAGAAAGAAAGAAAGAGAGTATGACCCATGCACAGGGGAAAAGGCATTAGAAACTGCTTTGAAAGGAACGAGATGATGGAGTTAGCAGACAAAGACTTCAAGGCATGATATAATACATATGTCCAAAGAACTAACACAAATTATGCTTAAAAGATTAACAGAAGGTATGAAAATAATGATATTGATAAAAGAGTCACTCTATTCAGAAGACATAACAATTATAAAAATATATTCACCTAAAAATAGGCCCAAAATACATGAAGCAAAAACTGACTGAATTGCTAGGAGAAACAGACCATTTAATAACAGTTGGCAGCATCTCTATTCCACTTTTAGTAATGAAAAGAACAGTTAGGTGGAATATCAACAAAGGAATAGATCTGAACAATACTACTAATCAGCTAGAATGAATAGCTATCTATACGACACTCTATCCAACTTCACAGAATACACACATGGAATATTCTTCAAGATAAAACATATTCTAGTCCATAAAACAAATCTAAATAAATGTAAAAAGGGTTATATCATACAGAGTATGTTCTACTCAGGAATCAAAATTAGAAATAAATAACATATATTAGTGGAATCAAATAAGAAGCCAATAACATATAAAATTTTTGGAAATTCTCAATTACATGGAAATTAAACAAAATGCTCATAAACACTCAAGGGGTGAAAGAATTCACAAGAAAATTAGAAAATAATTTCACGTGAAAGGAAGTTAAAACACACATACCAGGGGCACCAGGGTGGCTCAGTCAGTTAAGTATCCAACTTCAGCTCAGGTCATGAACCCCAAGGTTTGTGAGTTTAAGCCCCACATCAGCTCTGTGATGACAGGTCAGATCCTGGAGCCTGCTTTGAATTCTGTGTCTCCCTCTGTCTCTACTTCCCTGACCCCCACTCACGCTCTGTCTCTGTCTCTGTCTCTCTGTCTCTCTCTCTCAAAAATAAACATTTTAAAAAATTAACAAAAACACACATACCAAAACTTACAGGATGCAGGAAATCAGTGTGTGGAAGGAAATTTTTATTTATAAGCACCTACATTTAAATAGAAGAGATTTCAGAAATGAATAAACGTCTACCTAGTTTATCAAAACTAGAAAAAAGACAAGTAAACTACACATAAAGCAAAAAGAAGTGAGGAAATAGAAAAGATTAGAGGGGAAATAAATAAAATAGGGAATGGGGAAAATAGAGAAAATCAATAAGATCACAGTTATTTACTTGAAAAGGTTAACAAAATTGATGAACTATTAGTTTGACTAATCAAGGTAAAAAGAGAGAAGACTGAAATTAATAAAACTGGAAATGAAAGAGGAAACAATATTACTGATCTCACAGAAATAAATGGATTATTAGGCAATACCACGAATAACTGTTGGCCAACAAAGTAGATAACCTAAACAAAATGGACAAATTTGTAAAAAAAAAAAAAAAAAAGGAAGAAAGAAAAAAAAAACTGAAACTGACTCAAGAAGAAATAGAAAATCTACATAAAGATAATAAGTAAAAACATTAAATTTCTAAGCAACAACAACAAAATTTCCTAACAGATAACTTCATTGGTGAATTTGTAAATTCTACCAGGTATTTTAAAAATTAACACCAATCCTTCAAAACTGTTCCAAAAATCAAAAGAGAAAGAAACACTTCCCAATGCATTATTGTGGCCAATATTACTCTGATACCAATATTATTCTGATACCAAAACCAGATAAAGGCACCACAAGAAAACTACAGATTGCTACCTCTTATAAACACAACAATCCTCATAAAATTCTAGAAAAAATTGGACATTGTAGTATATTAAAGATTGTACAACATCACCAAGTAGAATGTATTCAAAAAACAAAAGACATACAAAAATAAATCAATGTAATATGTCATATTAATAAAACAAAGGGAAACAATGTACATAATTATCTAATAGACACAGAGAAAACACTCTTTCATGATAAAAACACCCAGCAAACTTAGATGGGAACTTCCACAATTGATGAAACCTTTATTAAGATCATAATGGTGAAAGATTGGAAATTTTCCGCGTAAGATCAGGAATGAGACAGAACATCCACTCTTGCAGCTTTTATGTATAGGGCAATTAGGCATGGAAATAAAATAAAAGTTCTGAATTGTGAGAGAAGAGATACAACTATATTTATTTGCAGGTGACATAATCTTGTATATTAAAAAATTCCAATAAGCCACACAAAAATACCAAAACTACTAGAGCTAATGAAAAAATTCACTATGATTGCAGAATACAAGATTAATATACAAAAACCTGAGTGGCTCAGTCAATTAAACATCGCACTCTTGGGGCTCCTGGGTGGCTCAGTAGGTTAAGCGTCTGACTTCAGTTCAGGTCTTGATCTCACAGTTGGTAGGTTCAAGCCTCGCATCGGGCTCTGTGCTGACAGCGAGCTCAGAGCCTGGAGCCTGTTTCAGATTCTGTATCTCCCTCTCTCTGACCCTCCTCTGCTCATGTTGTCTCTCTCTCTCTCTCTCTCCTTCTCTCTCTGTCTCTGTCTCTCTCTCTCTCTTTCTCTCTCAGAAATAAATAAAAACGTTAAAAAATAGACATCCAACTCTTGATTTCAGTTCAGATCATAATCTCATGGTTCATGGGATCATGCCTCTTGTCAGGCTCTGTGTTGACAGCATCTAGCCTGCTTTGGATTCTCTCTCTCTCTCTCTCTGTCCCTCCCCCAACTTGTGCTCACTCTCTCTTTGTCTCAAAATAAATAAGTAAACTTAAACAAAGTTGTATTTCCTAAACTATCAAAGAACAACCTGAAAATATATTTATGAAAACAATTACATTTAAGATAGGACTGAAAATAATAAAATACCTACAAATAAGTAACAAAATAAATGAAATACATGTACGTGGGAAAAATAAAACATGTTGGGATACATTAAAGAAGACTTAAACAATTGGAAAGACATTCCATTTGTCTGAATTGGAAAAGACTAAATATTGTTAAAATGATAATGAGCTCCATATTTATCTACAGGTTCAATGCAATTCCAGGCTCAATGCCCATTGTCCCTTTTGCATAAATTGTTAAACTAATCCTAAAATTCATATGGAAAATTAAGGATCCAGAAGAGAAAAGAAAAATTCTTGAAAAACAAAATAAAAATTTGGAGGACTCACATTTCCACATTCCAAGTTTTAATACAAACCTGCAGTAAGTGATGCAGTGTAGTACTAGCAAAGGGATAGACTTTTAAGTCAATGGAATGAAATTGTGAGTCCAGAAATAACACTTAAATTTATGGTTAATTGATTGACCATATGAACAAGTATGGTGCTAGGACAATGGGATATCCACACTTGAAAGAATGAAGATGAATATTCCTCACACCATAAACAATATTAACCTAAATAGATTATAAATCTAAAAGTAAAAGCAAACATTAGAAACCGTTTAGAGAAAAAAATGTTAGGAATAAATCTTCATGGCTTTGGACTAGACAATGGTTTCCTAAATGAGGCAACAAAAGACAATTGATAAAAGAAATAGACAAACTGGATTAAATAAAAATATTAGACTTTTGTGTTACAGACATTACTATTTTAAAAAATGACAAAGCAACCCAAGGAAGAGGATAAAATATATGTAAATCATATATCTGATGAAGACTTTTATCCAGTATATATAACATACTCTTTTGATTCAGTAATAAAAAGACAACCCTATTTTTAAAAGAAGCTAAAGATAGTTATCCAAAGATAAATACATAAATCCGCCATAGGCATATGAAAAGATACTCAACCTCATTAGTCATGACAATCAAAACCATGATGAGATATCACTTCACAGTCATTACGATGGCTATAATAAAAAAGACAGAAAATAAGAAGGTTGGTGAAGATGTGAAGAAACTGTAACTCTCATACATTGCTGATGAGACTGTAACGTGGTGCACCTGCTTTGGAAAATAGTTTGACGGTTTCTCAAAATTTTAAACAAAAATTACAATACGCCAAGCAACTCCACTCCAAGAGAAAGGAAAACATGGTGACACAAAACCTTGTACATCAATGTTCATTGAAGCATTAGTCACAATAGCCAAAAGTGGAAACAACTCACATGGCCATTAACTAACTGGAAGGAAACTAAAATATGATATACGGATAAAATGAAATATTATTGGGCAGTAAAAATAATGATTGACTGATACATACTACAACATGAATGAACCTTAAAAACATGGTGCTAAGTTGAGGTGCCTGGGTGGTTCAGTCCGTTAAGCGTCCAGCTTCAGCTCAGGTCATGATCTTGGGGTTTGTGGGTTTGAGCTCTGTAGCAGGCTCTGTGCTGACAGCTCAGAACCTGGAGCTGCTTCAGATTCTGTTTCTCCCTCTCTCTCTCTGCTCCTTCCCCACTCATGCTCTGTCTCTCTTTCTATGTCTCTGTTTCTCTCTGTGCCTTTCTCTCTCTCTAAAAATTAAGTAAACATTAAAGATAAAAATGTTTAAATGGTGCTAAGTTAAAATGAAGCCAGGTGCAAGTGTCCATGGAATATAAAATTCCAGTTATATGAAATATCAGAATTGTATCTCAAGAAAGCTATTAAAAGAAAAGAAGATGTCAGACTGGAAGTAGCTAAGCAAGGAATTACCTAGTTAAATTCAGATGATGAATACCATTTATAAAACAACTTTTATGTAGTTCTTATGCCTGCATCTATTTACATATCAGATCTACTGAAAAAATAGTCAATTCATTGTAATTGAGGTTACAGAACACCACTGACTTTCTTTATCAAATAGAACTTTTAAAATATAGTATAGTGTAGATTTTTATATTTTTCTCTTCTCATGGTTCTAGCTTTAGAGTACTTATAATCTAACCCAATTTTTGCCCCAACCATGAATTGAAACTGAATTGCTAATATTCTTCAACATGAAGCTAGTATAATCAAATAAAATTTGAAAGTGGGACGTTCTTCATGCTCTAAAGGGAAGTATATAGGTGTGGCTACTTGAGATTTTGTCTTGTGCCTAAAATATTGCTATTCCTGTTTTTAAATTACAGTATATGTACTAGATAGATGGTGGAGTTGAAAAATATTAGCCTGTTTTCTCTGTTTCTTGAAAAATAGGATGAGTGGTCATTTTTATAAGAACACTATAAAATTGGAGCGCCTGGGTGGCTCAGTGGGATAAGCATCCGAGATCAGATCAGGTCACTATCTCACAGTTTGTGGGTTCGAGCCCCACATCAGTTCTCTATTGCCAGCACAGAGCTTGCTTCAGATCCTCGGTCTCCTCTCTCTGCTCCACCACTGCTTCTCAAAAATAAATAAACATTAAAAAAAAAAAAGAACACTGTAAAATTCCTTCTATTGAAAGTCGTGTTATATGGAAACCAACTTGATAATAAGTTATTTTAAAAAAAATTAAAAAAATAGACATTAGAAAAATTCCCCATCAACCATAAAAAAGGGGGGGGGGCTTCTATTTAAATGATATGATACCTGGTATTTTCTTCATCACATGGAAAGTGAACAAAATGAACTTGAGAATGGATAGTACTAGACTAGCTGTGAGTCAAATGTTGTTGAGATTGAGTGCAGATACTAGGTGCTTATCAATCTGTTTTGTCTTTTTGTGTGTGCATTTTTACACAAAATTTTCAAAAATATTTTTAAGTATAAAACCAAAGATCTATACCCAAAAAAATGTAATGTAGGACCCAAGTTGAGTAGAAATAGCATGTGAGAAGATGAATCTGTTGGCTAAATTAAAGTTAGAATTTGAAAGAGAAATAAGATTTTTACATTTGAGAGAGAGAGAAATGTTTTCTACCCGTGCCATGATTTTACTTATGTCCCTAACCCTCCATTTACTATGCCCCTGTGTTAAGCTCCTGTCACCCTGAGATTCTAGTGGCACAGAAAACATCAACCCTTTTTAAAATATCTAAGATCACAAGAAAATAAACATTGGTATGTAATATCATTAGAAGATAAATGCATAACCACTAGATCATGACCTGAACCAAAGTGGGTTGCTTAACCCACTGAGCCACCCAGGTATCCATTATCTGTATTGCTTTTTAATAATCAGTACATTGCACAGTAACTAAATCTCTGTTTCTTCAATGCAATGTGATATAATGAGAATCAGGCCATTTTTTTTTCATTGATAACATGGAGAACATATACAGCCTTCTTCTGCAACTTGAAATGGCATCAAAAATTTTAACCTACATTTTGCAAGTTCACAATAAAAGTATGGCATTACTACACACTAGAAATGAAGAAAAGGCAGCTTGGGTAGCGAAGTATGGATTAGCTGTGTCCTCTATTTAAGATATCACAGGGCTGAAATAAAGGTGTCCCCTGGGGCTGTAATAACACTGGAAGCTTGGGGTCACCTTGCAAGATCACTGGTCCTTGGCAAAATTTCTATCATTGTAACTATAGATCCCTGTTTTATTGTCGACTCTTAGCAGGGGCTGCTCTTGGCTTCTAGAGGCCTCCCTTAGGTCTTCACTATGTGACCTCCTTCTCTCACAACATGGCTCGTTACTTTCTTCCATGCCAGTGGGAAAGTAAGAAAAACCTCAGTGGATTAGTCCGACACACTCAGAATAATTTCCCTTTTGATGAACTCAAAATCAACTGAATATATATGTGGATTCCATTTGCCATATAACTTAATATAATCATATGAGTGATATCTCATTATGATTCCATATTAGTGTGTGTATATATATATATATTCCACATATATACACTATATATACAATAAGATATGTTCACATATATGATATATACATATATATCACATATATGCATGTGTATATTTTATATATATTATATACACATGTATATTATATATATATCATCAGCTGTAATCATGTTGCTAAATCTAACTAATAGATTCATTTCTTTGGCTTCATAACTAACAAAGTAGTTCAAATGTAATCATAAGCCATAGGAGTGGTCATGTAATTTCTAGCAACCAAAATATCAGATATTCAGTAGGAAAACAAATACTGAAAGGATCTTCGGTATTTTTTTTTTAAGATTTTATTTTTAAGTAATCTCTCCGCCCAACATGGGGATCCAACTCACAACACAGGAGACCAAAAGTCACATGCTTGACTAACTGAGCCAGCCAGTTGCCCCTTCAGTATGTTTATACATCAACTAAAGGATAAATTAGCTGGCATTCTCTTATTTACCAGGATCTTAAACATGCGTACAGAATAATTGAAAAAATGTTAGTACATTAGAGATATAATGACTTTTCATATATATTCATCATTTTATATTATTTAATATAATGAATGTTTCCAAGAAATGGTAAGTACTTATGTAACATTTGCATTGTAATTGTTTTTACCTCTCTCTCTATTCCTGACATAGTTCCAATCTGGGCCTGTAAGTGTTAATAATAATCCATGCTAGTTTAAAAAAATGAAAGTGCCCTCTCAACTTTATAATTCCTTATGTCATTAGGGGAAATACTGGGGACAGAAAAAAATAGGAAAGGATACAAGGGATAGAAGGAAAAATAAGGAGGGAAGGCTGAAACCCAGCTTATGGCTACTTAGAAATTGCTCAAGTTTCAAGTCTCAAAACACTTCAAAACTCTTTGCTCTTAGATATGTGACTCTACTGTGTTCTTCTCTAAAAAGAGGAAGTCTTGACTTCTTTTATATTTATTTTAAACTGCCTCACTTATAAGAACCATTCCTCTGGGTATTGCTGACCTTTTCTAATTTACTACCACTGAAGATCAATTTAGCAAAATATCTGAATCACCCAAAGCTTGTGTTTAATGCCTATACATCTTCCACGTTCAGTAGCGTTCTCTTATCTTTTTCTGTCCCTGGCCCCAGACTCCCACTACACCATAGCAGCCTAACTACACCAGATTTATAGACACCACTGTTTATAGAGACCAGATGTTTTTCTGGGTCTAAGCTTTTCTGTTCTCAATGCAAATATGCCTGCCCTGCTGTATTTGCTGTATTTGGTGTACTTCATGTTACCCTTAGGCTATTAGTAGATCCCAGACAAATGAAGTGCAGACTACTCAGGTTTTCAGATACTTTTTGTTGTAGCCTTAGCATCTATAGAGTGATTTAAAAATATTTCAGAAGATACAGACTGAGAAAATCCTTTCCACCATCTCCCTCCCATTAGGAAGGTGGTCTCCTGAAACGTTCAAGACTAGGTGGTTTCGGGAATTTTTGTGGTTATTAAAATTTGAAGAAGAGGGGCGCCTGAGTGGCTCAATCAGTTAAGCGGCCGACTTCAGCTCGTGGTTCGTGAGTTTGAGCCCCACGTCAAGCTCTGTGCTGACAGCTCAGAGTCTGGAGCCGACTTCAGATTCTGTCTCCCTCTCTCTGTCCCTCCCCTGCTCATGCTCTTGTCTCTGCCTCTGAATACTGAATAAAAGTTTTAAAAAATGTTCTGAAGAAGGGGCGCCTGGGTGGCTTAGTCGGTTAAACGTCTGACTTTCGCTTAGGTCATGATCTCACGGTTAGTGGGTTCGAGCCCCACGTCGGGCTCTGTGCTGACTGCCAGCTCAGAGCCTGGAGCCTGTTTCGGTCTGTGACTCCCTCTCTCTCTGACCCTCCCCTGCTCACGCTGTCTCTCTCTCTCTCCTAGAAATAAATAAAAACATTAAAAAAAAAAAGTTCTGAAGAAGAAATGAAAAAAAATGTGTCTAGATGGATGGATTTAAAATAAATATCCATACATGAGATATTTATGAAATTTATATATAGCCATATATAAAATATATTATGTATAATATCATATATATCATGTATTATATAATATCTGTATTTCACCATACATCTATACATATAAACACCTGGATTTAATGATACAGGTTTTTTTTTTAAAAAAATGTTTTTTTTTTTTTAATGTTTTTATTTATTTATGAGAGAGAGAGAGAGACAGCGTGAGCAGGGGAGGGTCAGAGAGAGAGGGAGTCACAGACTGAAACAGGCTCCAGGCTCTGAGCTGGCAGTCAGCACAGAGCCCGACGCGGGGCTCGAACCCACGAACCGCGAGATCATGACCCAAGCGAAAGTCGGACGCTTAACCGACTAAGCCACCCAGGCGCCCCTAATGATACAGTTTTTTAAAGTGTATCTGAGATCCCTGTAAAAATTAGGTGTAATTTAGCTGAGGGGTTTTTAGATCTACAAACCTTTAAGTGTTTCCCTTTTCCTCAGGTGAAGTATTTGAACTTTTTGGGGACAAATGGTTACTTTATAAAAGGAGAAATAGTAGCTGGGTTTTGTTTTGTGTCTAGATGGGTACTCCAACCTGTTTCTTGGGGTTCCAGCTTTCTACTTCTCCATATAGATCAATGCAGGCCTAGAAAATGTTTTTACAAACACACCAGGAGGAGAACAAGCCTTAGCCTTCAGGACAGCAAGAGAAGCGCTTTAGAATCTGAGGCTGTGGACATCCACAGGGTGAGGAGTTGTCCCTGGATCACCAATAGGGAGACTCCATGTGATGAGGTACATTTGCAACATGGCATTCTCCTCCCAACACTCTTTGTGTGCAGTGTGTTATCTCCATGCTTATCTGTGCACTCTCTTATTTTCATGGCATCAGAATGCTCAGTATATGCTTTGACAATATTTGTTAAATAATGTCAAAGTTAAAAAAAAAGTTGAAGAAAGAGTGCAAATGATTTTCTTCACCAATCTCCCAATTATTCACAACTTACTACATATATACTATCTATGCATTTATATAAATATAGTAAAAACTGTACATAAATATAAAAATATGCTATATATACACATATATGTATAAGTGTGTGTGTATATATGTATATATATACATATAAATATATATACATATAAATATATATACATATAAATACATATATATATAAAAAAATGAAAGAAGTCAGGGCTTCTTTTCAGGGAATCTATAATATTCTCCAGCATTAATGTAATTACTAAAGTTTCGTTGCCATGAATTTACCTCTCCTTTACTCCCTCAAGTTTTAAGAATAGAAAATAAAGTGCACTATGTGGCTTCGGCTGTAATTTCCATTTAAATTATTGAAATCATAAATTGCAAGTGGGAACCAAAAGATAAAATTATAACTTTTCTAATACCCGAACCATGTACCTTTTATTTTTATATAATGGATGTTTCTGCCAACTCCACCAACGCCAAATTTGCAAACAATTGCCATTAAAAATAACTTTTTCCCCCTTTATATAAAGAAAAAGACAAGAATAAGCATGAAGTTTAAAACTTTTGCCACTTTCAAAAAAGTCATTTTAGGCACTTACAATTTTTTTAATAATTAAAATTTTAAAAGGACAATAAAAAATCAATAACAATAAATAAATAAATAAATAAAAATATTCATTTACCATACGTGAGATGGTCTAAGTAGGTATTTCTTCATTCTTTTTGCTTCAGGGGAATCCTTCCTAAATAACAGGGTTATATAAAAAGGAGATTTAAATATAAATGATTTGAAAGTATATTTTATGGAAATTATTTTAAACATTTCACAATAGACTTGATATAAGCATCATTTACTCGCTAAGGATGGCAATACTTTTAAAATCATGATAGCAGAAAGCCCTTTTAAAAACACAATATAAACATTCTATCACCTGACATGCTTTAAGTTAATATTCTAGCAAGTACGGCCCAAAACTAGACTGCATAGGTAATCCATGCGAGGTTGAGTATGAAAAGACTTAAGTCACTCAAGTAAAAATTATAATTACACTTTGGGAATGGATAAACTGACCAAAGGACACATCATATTAAAAATGATAAGTAAAAGACATTGGAATACATCCATATTTAAAAGTGACATAGGTAGAGACAGACTCCAAGACAATCATACTGAAATATCATATGATACATGACACAGAAAAGGGAAATCCAAAGCTGGTATTCATTGGTATCCATCCACCCAAGATAAATAAAAATCTATGTTCACACAAAGACTTGGATGTGAGTATTCACAGCAGCATTCATATTAACAAAAAAAAAAAAAAATGTGGAAACAACCCAAATGTCTATTGTTAGTGAATGTATACACACAATGGTGTATCCATAAAACAGAACGCCATTCAGTAATAAAAGCAGAGAGTATGATGCAGGCTTTCACAGGAAGAAATCCCCCCATATAGAAGTGAAATACATCAGTTATAAAAGATCACTTACTATATGAATCAACTTACATAAAATGTTCAGAGAAGGCAAATGTATATAAAGGAAGTTGTCTTGGGTCAGAGGTAGGAATAAGGAGTGGATGCTAATGATTACTTTTTGGAGTGATAGAAATGTCCTAAAACTGGATTGTGGTGCAGCTTGGCAACTCTCTGAACCTATAAAAATCATTAAATTGCACACTTTGAATACATCAATATTGTGATATATATGTTATAATCCATGAAGTGGATAGAAGTTTGGTTGGGATTCAAAAAAGAGAAAGATCAGTTGTAGTTACAGGAAGACTTCATGGAAGAGAAGGTATTTTAGAGATATTTCAAAGTTTAGGTACGTTTTCATATTATCTACTTGTCATAACTGTCTCCTTATGAAAGGAACAAAAGTAGCATAAGTAAAAATTACATTTGAATTTGAATTAAATATCAATATAATATGAAGATAAGCATCTAATTATAAGGGATGAGACAAATAAAAACATATCTGTTTCAGATGCAAACCTTTGCCTTGCATTCCAGGACTCTAAGAGCAATGTGAGACATCACAAGTGTATATAATTCTCATTGTCTAAGCAAGGCAGGACTTGGTTATGTAAACTTGTAGAAGGATTAGCAACGTCTCATAAAAAGTAATGCAATTCAGAATGACATCCAGCTTCTCAAGAATAAGACTGGAATCCAGAAGATAGTAGATTGAAGTCCTTTTAAATTCAGAGAAGACCTAGCTAAACTATGAATAAAGTGTGTTAGAACCAAAACATTGTCAGGTATACATTTTTTAAAATTTTATCCCATCACGTGCCTTTCTTTTTCTTTTCTTTTCTTTTTTTTTAAGTTTATTTTTGAGAGAGAGCAGAAGCGGTGGAAGGTTAGGGAGAGAGGAGACAGAGAATCCCAAGCAGGCTCCACGCTGTCAGCCCAGAGCCCAATGAGGGGCTCAAACTCAGGAACTGTGAGATCATGACCTAAGCTAAATTCAAGAGTCAGACGCTTAACCAACTGACTGAGCCACACAGGCGCCCCTCCAATCATGTGCCTTTTCTTAGAAAGCTACTAGAGTTTCTAACTCTGAAATGTAAACTCAAACCAACAATTAAAAAGGCCAGTTATCCAGCAAAAATAACACAATGACTGCAGATTGAAATAACCAGATGAACATTTCAACCAGCAGACGGCAACTGAGCATCTAGGCAAGACAGAAGCAGAATAGGATCCTAATGAGGGAGAGGGAGATCACCACCTAAAAGGGATGGTAGGAGAGAGAGAGAGAAATTGCATAGATAGAAATGTTTAGAACTGTATTCAGGTTTATAGAAAACAAATTGTTAGGTGACATAAAAATAATGTAAACACTGACTGTTGATTTAACAAAGTAATGAAAACAGAATATCAAGAGGGGAAACATTGCATGTGATAGAGCAACTGTAAGAAAGCCGAACTATCAACTGCCAAAAAAGAAGTCAACAGATAATGTCCACACTTGATAAATCAAAAAACAGCAGTATAAATATTCATTTAATGATACAGAAGTGAGGATTAGAAAAGCGTATCTGAGAAAGTTATTGTTTGAGACCTGATTTTGGACAATGGGGAGAATTAAACAGCTAAATAAGGTCTTTTAGTGTATGACTGAGAGTGCTATTTAATCTTACTTTACAGCATTTATAAATAATTCTGTTTGATATAAGTAAAACTTGATTATAAGGAATTAAAAATATGCTATAAGAAATCTCAGTTTTATTGACTATATTGCAAGCAAAAGGTGCAGTGACAATATGGATTAGCTATTTTCATTCACACTTGTGTAAAA
The DNA here is from genome assembly GCF_003009895.1 of Hyaena hyaena. Lineage (NCBI taxonomy): Eukaryota > Metazoa > Chordata > Mammalia > Carnivora > Hyaenidae > Hyaena > Hyaena hyaena. The sequence continues at coordinate 589,163 of NW_024081667.1, forward strand.
CTCCCACACCAATACCAGCAATGGGAAATCAAAGGGAAAAATAATTTAGTGCTACAAGAATTAACACTGTGTCATTTCAATAAGTGAGAAATTTCTAGATGAACCCGAATAAATACCACTGTATTTTAATGATACAGACAATTTCTCAATAATAATGTGACTTTAAAATTATTTATATACGGGATAGATACAGACATGCGTATTTCAGTAAGGGAGTTTCATTAATACCCTATCAAGTGATTTGGGAAAAGAATTTGTCATAGTATCAACAGGTCACAAAGATCCAACTTAGAGAGGCTGAGGGTCCCTATTAAATGTAGCCAAATGATCAGAATATAATCAACACTTATATCTGGGATTTTCTACTCTTATCAAGTTCACTGATCTTTTACCTTAATATTAAGTTGGAAAAGTGAATTGTGTCCGAAATTTTTAAATGGTTAAACTATAAAAGATGTGGCATAACCTGCTCTGACATTTATCTTTTCTTCTGAGGGTGTAAGAGATGTCTGGTCTTCAGAGAAAGAGAATTTCAGTCTTTCATCATGTTGATGCAACAGTGGAATATACAAGTTTTATATTACCAATTTTATATTGTTTATTATTACTAAGAAGCATTCTTATGCAATCTACATAGCTCATATTGTCACATTTATAAATGTTGAAAATCCAGAGAGTGAATGGTTTTCATGATGTATATAATTAATTGATTTTGTGTTTCTTTGGGAATAAAAGAAGTAAATAATGTTCATGACTTAAAAAACTGTAAGACAGTTCTTTACCTCTTTACACATCTCTCCTCTGAAACAACCACCACAAAAGTCATCCACTATTCTGCATTTCACACACACACACACACACACACACACACACACACACACACACTATGTTAATTATAGATTAAAGCAAGAAGAAAAGATAAAAATCTCACCTCTTTCCCATTCTCAGTAATACAACAGCCCAATAATGTTTCATATTTTTCTGTATGCTTGTGCTTATCAAGAGGCTTAGCTAAGACATTTATTGTGTAAACTTGTTCCTGCCAAATTAAACAATTCTATTAAATATTGGTATGATACATAATACATTTATTTAGGAGACAAATAAGTGATGGTCATGCCAACATAAAAATGGAAAACTTCACCATTGTCCTAACGCATATCTTAAATATATATGTATATGTTTAATTTATATACACACACATATAAGTGTATAATTATATTGAATATGTATATCTTAATTGAGTGTAGCATCCATTCCCTAGGAAAATATTAATTTTAGGAAACAGTATCTTAACATTCAATTCTGAATATTTTAAATGTTTCAAAACACAATTAAGAATTTAGCCAATAGATCAATTTTAAAACAGTAAGATTATTACCTGAAACTATTACAATACTAGTAAATAATGACAATAACACGAAGATTTTCGTTGAACACTTATTAAATGTCAAGTATTATTTTAGTCCCTTAGAGGCAACAATGCTTTATCAGTTTATGGGATTGTCACCATTTGTATCTGCCAATCCAAAATGAGAACTCGAGTATCACAGCTGATAAATTCCAGAATTAGAATGTGTATGTGCTACACGAAACACTCAAGTATATACTCAACATATGCATATACTAAGAGTGCTTTTATTTTGCATACTAGAATTAAATAACAAATAAAGTTAGATTTCTTATCAGATCAAAACTTTATAGGACACCCACTGCCTTCTTGTCAGGATTTGTACTGACAATCTTTTTCCTGCTGGAACTTCCTTTCTCTGTTTTATATCAGCTATTTAAACATATTAAAAAAAAAACATATTAAAACAAAACATCTTTATTAAAGGCAAATTCGTGCACCCGGCCAAAAGATATTTTCATTCAAACGAGAAATTGTTATTTTATGCTATTTGTATTGTCTCAGAAAGCAAACATAAATATTGTTACCACAACAACATCTGGGCTTCTGATTTATTTATTATTAGCTTTTTAGTAAATACTGGGAAATGAGCACAGTAGTTGGATTTATATCTCCAAAGAGTAATAAGCAGAAGACAATTAGCTGGTAATTATTTCCACCTGCTGAACTCTATTTTGAGGCGATCTGATTAATTAATAGCAAAGATCTGTCATCATTAGATCCAGAGCCTTTTATTTTTCTTTTTCAAAACACCAAAATACTGTTAACATTAGTTTGGAACAGAGTCTCCTGTCTATTTTCTGGGTCATTGCTCCTGAACTCATTACCCACCTAATTGAAAAATGTAGCTACTGTTAATCAATGTGAAAATGTGACTTTCCTTAAAAAAAACATATAGTAGTTTTGAAAAATGGAAAAATGTACTTGAAAAAAAAGAAGAAAATGGCATTTGAGTTGGTTATACCCAATATTTAACAAGTTACTCAAGGGTGGGGTTACTTTGATTAAAATCAAATATATCTAAAGAAGGAAATTCAGCAACGTATTGAAATTTGCTTGTGTCCTGCATGGACTTTTAATGTTGCTTCTTTTGTTACAAGAATGGTACGTGCCAGTCTTTTAGGTCAATTAGATTTGGAGTTCTTTCTGATTTATGTTTGTGTAGAAATAACTCTGTTTTCTTGGCTCACCTTTCTTTTTTCCCCGACTCATGCATTGTAAAACTGTATGAACTTCCTAATCTGAGCACACAATGGGGGCCTCTCCCATGTTTAATCTTCATTATGCATGGTAGGCAATAAACAAAGGCCAGCATGAGTGTTGAAAAGTAGCAAAAATGCAGAGGACTGTTTTTTCTTAAAAAATTCATGAACATGCTGGCACAGTTGCCCAACTGTGAGTGTTAGGAAATTTCACAAATTTCATAAATCCAAATTGACAAGTTCAATCTCACAAATGCTATGTGAATCAAGTTGAAGGAATTCGTCATGCTTCCCATGTCATTCGGAGAAAAAAAAAATCATACTCTGAAAAAGTAGAAAATATAGAGTAATGAACATTTGCATTTCTGAAAGCTTAATTTCCTTACTTTTGGATTCAGAGCATAGAACTTGCCTTTTGTCATTATAAGTGCTGGCTGGAGGAAAGGAGGCATAGATTTCTTCAACCCTTCTTACAATTTAGTTGCTATATTTTATCAGCATTCATGCTCTAGTTGCCATAAGTAGGCCATTTTGATATGTATTTAGCTAGCATGCTGGAAGGGCAGTTGGGGAGATTGGGAAGAAATAGCCCATAGCTCAGGCATGTTTCAGGTGTGATGCAATCTCACAATTTCAAACATGCATGAGACAAATTTTTCAAATAAATTATAAAATATGGGGCACCTGGGTGGCTCAGTCAGCTAAGCATCTGACTTCGGCTCAGGTCATGATCTCACAGTTCATGGGTCCAATCCCCGTGCCGGGCTCTGTGCTGACAGCTCAGAGCCTGCAGCCTGTCTTCAGATTCTGTGTCTCCCTCTCTCTCTGACCCTCCCCTTATCACGCTGTCTCTAACTCTCTCTCAAAAATAAATGAAACATTTAAAAAAATTTAAAAAAATATATAAGCCCAGTTCATAAGTGGGTAAATTGACCCCCCTTAATAATCTCTTTCCTGCAAAAGATATTCATCTAGCCCATTGCCGTTTATAATTTAAAAGTGTTAACTTGAAACCACCTCCAGATAATGTCATCTTGTTTTTCCTTTTCTCTTCAACAAGAAATTTTCAGAACTCAATAAATATTGAGCTTTAATATGATTATCTATCAATAAAGGAGGTGATAGCATTGTTAGCCGAATTTGGAATATGCATACACAAACATTTAAAGTCACAGTTTAAAGAGAAATGGGCAAGTGATTATTATAGGAGTGGCAACCTTTCCCGGAAGCTGCCAGACAATTCCTGAGCCACAAATAATTAGTCATGAATTTATTTTAGACATTGACGTTCCCAACCTCATCTGGGCCCATCTCAAGTTTCAGTTTTCCTATCTTCACTCCAGTTGCATGTGTTGGTTATCATTCCTTCTCCAAATGTTTATTTTCTTTTCAATAATATTATATTCAAGATTTTATTCTTAATTTATTTTCCTTGAAGAAATAGGAGAAGAGGGAGGAGAGGAAAGGGGAAGGAGAAAGGGAAAAAAAAAGGAGGTTCATAAGAATCTGAATCAATATGGTCTTTAGGATTTAAAAGTATGGGATGTGGAATCTGACTATGGGGTTTAAATCCAGATACTGCTGGGTTAGAGATGCCCAACTTTGGGAAAATTACTTATCTCGGTCTGTCATGCAGTTTCCCCATGTGAAAAAGCAGTGAATCATCTACCCTTTGAGCTTTCTGTGAAAATTATAAGGATTAATTCCATGCCTATTTCTTTTCACAGAGTCTGGCATATAATAAACTCAGTAACTCTGAGATCTTAAGTAACAGTAATTCCATGGTCCTTACTGCTAACCTTGGTCAGGCTTAAATCAAAACCAAACCCAATCAAAACTTCTTATTTCATAAGGAAATGAGCCTTCAGATATTAATGCAATTTGTTGTTCTGGAATTTGGGCTCAAGATAAAGCAATTTTAATATCAGGAGTCATATTCTGCACGCATAATTACATTCAGCTCTCAAGGTGTCTTGATGACACATCTGGAAAAAATGGAATTCTTTGGCACAGAAACCACTTCACATACAGTCATGTCTGATTTGTGATACTGCTGTTTGGCCTCACAGTTGATGTTGTGATAGAACAATCCAGATGTGCAGCAAGTCCTATATCCAATGTGGTTTTGCTAATGCACACAGCGATGGGGCCAGTTCTGGTGATGTTGTGGGTAACCAGAACGGAAGAGGGAAACAATGAAGATGGTGAGTCAGATTGTGTGTCTTCAGAATAAAAATGTCTGCAGACCTTGGGTGATTTGTAATTATATTCTATGGCCTTTCCATAATATTTTAACAAGGTGGGAGTGAATAATCTAAGCAGAAGTGATCCATATCTACCAGGTGCACATACATCTGAGACTGGAAATTGAATCTGAACAAGAAAACATTTTCAGTGGGAAAACGCCAGCAGAGCTTTGGGAGTGAGTTAAATAGCAGGTATTGCTGGAACTCCCTAACCCTTAAGGACTTTTGATTTTCTACCTTAAAGTCCATTTATAGTGTGACTTTGAAAACTTAAATTCTCCTTGTTTCCATCTTCGCATCCTTGAGAAGGGGATGGTATTATATTCAGCATGGAGGTCTTATGAGAATTTAATCAGTCCATGCATGTAAACCATTTAAAATAATGCCGGACACAGAATAAACCCAAATTAATAACCAGGACAGATGCAAAATGTGTACAAAGTATATAGAGACTAGGAAGAATGGAGAACTAAGATTTGCCTTCCAGGGTGTACCAAGACCTTGGTACACTATCCTATGTGACTCAGTTTCCTAGTCCCACCTTGCCAAATCAGGGCTACGTTATGACTTCCATGGGCCCTTTCTCCACAAATTTTCAAAATTATTTTTATGATAATATTTATACAAAGGCAAATATACTAACATGTATTAAAACATTTCTTCAACCTAAAAGTTCAGGGTTTGTTTTTCCTCATCTTAAAAGAAACTAAGACATGCTTGTTAGCCCCTGAAGGGACTGGGGGCCTAGCCATTGTGCTTAATGGAGAAGTCAGCCCTGCACCAGAAGCTGCCATTGCCATTTAACTGTTGAAAATCAAAAAGGTTAAGAACCTGAATGCAGATTTATGTATATGATATATGGCAGAACAGGGACTTAAACTCAAGCTTAATTCCAAAGTTCATGTTCTTCTTCCCTTCTCACTCTGCTTCTCAAGAGGAGGTACACCTGAAATGGTCTAAGTTTGTCTGTGGCCACTGTCCTTCATTCCACTCATCAAGCCACCTTCTTCCTGTTGACTTCCTTTTGCTGGCTTACCTCTTTCTGATCTCTTTCTTCAACATTTCTCAAAAACGTCCCCCTTTTTCCAGTACCAAAACTTTCATTCTCCCCAAGTTAGTAATCAGCTATTAAAATTATTATAAACAATCCAGTAGACTACAAAGATATGAATGACCCAATAATGGCACATGTTTCTCATTGAAGCACATTCTCATCTTAACTTGATTGCTTCTGTAAAGGCCCTATCTCCAAATAAAGACACATTTTGAGGTACTGGGGGTTAGGACTTTGACAAGAGTTTAGGGTGATCCCACTGAACACACAACAAAATATCACAGATTGAAAAATCATAAAGCCAATGATGGAGAAAGTTTTGATTAGATAATATTTTCTGATACCACTCTATGAAAACAGTCTCCTCCTTCCCATGGGCAATGCGTTCATTCAAACCCATACCATCTTCTCCCAGATTCCCATGAAAGATACTCTATTGTCTTTTTGTTTCACTATGTCACCACGTTGTATAAATAGATGAGCACATATTAATACTATCAGGCAATAGATAATTATACACCTAAACTAGGATTTTACAACTTTGACAATATTGGCATTTGGGGCCAAAAATATTTCGGTTGTGGAGGGTGTCTTGTGCACTGCAGTGTATGTAACCACAACCTTGGCCTCTGCCAACTAGATGTCCAGAGTATCTCCCTCCCCACCACGTTCTGACAACCAAAATTTTCTCAAGATATTACAAATGTCTCCTGAAGGAAGGAGGGACAAAATCACCTCCAGGTGAGAACCACTGCTCTAAACAAATGTAACTAAAATGCTTAGGCCAACAAGGTATTAACGGCTAATTTATAGAACAATTTTAATAATTAACAGTGATAATCTTAAAAGAATTGTAAGATCTTTTAGGGAAAAAAAAGCTGTCATCTTTTTTCCTTTAAGAGACAGTTAGGACTAAATGAGATCAATCACTAGCACCTAGTAATAAGGCAAGGATAGAGACTTTATGGTAATTAAACAAAAAAGCTGACTGTAATTAATGATTGATATAATAGGAATTGTCTCTCGGCCTTACTCCTTATGCTGGGGGTTGAATTATTTGTCCCTTTGCATCTCAATCATCTTTCAGAAAGTGTCCATGTTTGTAGCATTGACAAACACAATCATTGTAGTGTGTTTGCATGAAGTGTCAAGGAAGTTGAGCCATTTTGGAAGCCAAAAGACCTTAGGTCTCTTACTTCTATCCCTAGTCTGCCATTCTTTATGATATACATTTATTTTTGCTTGCATCCATTCATATGTTCATTCATTCATTTGCTCATTTATTCATTTGTCAAATTTGGTGAGTACTTACAGAATCTCAGATGCTGTGTGAGACATCACAGAAGCAAAGTCATTATAGCTACAGGAACATTTGTTATGTGCTATTATTTAGGAAAACAAAGGATGTAGAGGGATTTGAGAACGTGTCTAGTAAAATAAATTATGCTGTCCTAGTTGGTCGAGAAGAAGGGAATGTAACCCAGGCTTAAGGCTTATGTAATAGGAGAGTAGGTCAAGATTTTTTGTCTGATAACTGAGAGAACACTTTTGTTCCATTGGACATGCATGAAGATCCCGATAGCCGTGGTTGTGGCTGGCAGATGATTCACAACCACAGAGAGGATGTGTCTTAGGTTAAGGGAATCAGAGCAAATGAGAACTGCAGAGCAGAGAGATGAAAGGAAGCTTGGTACTTGATGGCATCATTAAGTAACCAGACACAATTTTTTTTGAAGCTTAAAATGTTGCTGTTATTTTCTGACACTGTGTCAATTATCTCTCTTTTTAAAAACTTGTATAGAGTGTTTACAACTTGCTACTAAAAGCATCTATCCAATTCAATCCTCCTTAGACAAAGATAGTAACTTAGATGTGGTAATGTCTTTTTGTTTTTGTTTTTTTTCTAAATTTTTGGAAGCTCTTTAAGTTGGTAAAACATATATCCTTGGTTGATGGAAAGAATAGAAAGTTTATATGTGACCTTTAGAGTACAAACCACATTGCTGTGCTGTGGGTTGAGCTAATCCCTTTCTTGTACTCTATCAAAGCAGAATTCTGTGAGTTCTATGCAGTTTTCTCTTCTTTAGTGCAAAATGAAGGAACAGCCTTGAACTTGACTGATATACCTAACTGCACCACATTGATGGTCTGATCATTCTAATCAACACCTCATCAATTCCATACCTCTTACATTTCTACCTCAGCTCTCACACCTCAGAATGACTTTGATTGTTGATCTTCCTTGAGACATAAGTAATAGAAATATTCTTTAAAAATCAAATGCATTTTTTGGCCTGGAAAATACTGTTTCTTACAGATTAAAATTCAGAGACTTCAAGTCTTTGAGGAAATTGTAATGCAAAGGGATTCCTGCTTTTCCGGTATGTATGGTTGTACAATAACTGTAGAATTGATCCTGACCCAAGCAGGACCCAGTAAGCCCTTTATGATTCTCGTATGTTCCCTCTTCATCTGTGTTCTCATTGTTTTTTTCAGTTCATCTCAGGAGTCTGTGAAACCTTCCTCATTCCCATCTTTCAGCCAACCTGATGAATGACTTTTCAAATATTACCATATCATCCCCTCAGCATCAATTTTCAGATCAGCAAGCTCTGCAAATGGTTTATTGTGATCAAATATATCAATGAAGAAGACTGTGATAGAAAAAGGTGTGAATTGTAAATTCCTGAAAATTGTCACATTTTTATTGCTGGTATTTGTTGACAAAATGCAAATGTCAATAGAACCAATCCCCAAGGTTTGTTTATTTTTACAGGTTATCTATCTATCTTATCTATCTATCTATCTATCTATCTATCTATTTATCTATCTATCATCTATCTATCTATCTATCTATCTTTCTATCTATCTATCTTTCTATCGATCATCTATCTATCATCTATATATTGACTTACCTCTCTCAATGTCTGAAAGAAAGTTAAGCTCTCAATCATCTCACTAGACCAGTATTAATTGAGCTATGCCTGCCATGTGCCTGGTGGCAGTGTCTTTGATGTGTTGATGAGCAAACCAAAGATATGAAGTATGTTTGTACCACAAGTAACTTTGAGTCTGGCTCAAATAATAGCAGATATAATAATAGCAGTCATAATCATCTGTATGAAACATGATACTGATTCAACAATCTGCATCTGATGAGGGATAGGGCAGTCTGGAAAAATCTTGCTAAGGAGAAATTAAAGCAGAGTCAGAAATGAAATGACAATTTCAAATGGATAGGAAGGATTGCTGGAGAGTATTATTAATCAGAGTGGAAAAGGGGTAACCAGACCAAAGACACAGCCTTTAGAATAAGCACACACTAAGGGTATAAAAATAAGAATAATAATAATTATAATGGAGATTTTTAGGGGTGCTTTCCATTCTCTACAAGGTATGTTGTATGTCAGACAAGTTATATTATCTTTATCTTTTCCACAATAAAAGAGGTAGTTTTTCTTAAATATAAATGATAATGTTCATTGTAAAGGAAGTATGACTGTATATCTATACATAATATATACATATGCAAATGCACACATATGTATATATGTGTAGATAGATAGATAGGAATATAAAATCACATGCTCTCACCCGTGAGGTAATTACTAAACATTTTCACTCATGCATTCATGCATCTCATAAATTATAAACAAAAGTATAAATGAGGTTCTACCAAATACTCTGGCATAGAGGGGTGTGTGTGTGTGTGTGTGTGTGTGTGTGTGTGTGTGTGTGTACCTCTGCAAAAACAATCCTTTTTAGGATCTGAGGAAGGACACAGTATCTTAAGAGTGGTTTAGATTCCCTGTCTCACTCCTACCCTACACACTGCTCATGTAATTTTTGCTAAAAGGTTTTATGGGTTACTTTTCACATCTTGTTCATATAAACACACACACACACACACACACAAACTCACTTACATACATAAAGAAAATAAGAGAAGGTCATTTTATATCTTTCTGAAAGTTGATCATATAAACTTCACAACATCTGCTGTTTCCATGTAATATGTACAACTTGGAAATCTAAGTCAACTTGTACAGATCAAATTCATTTACTCATGGCTACAGTCAGTGGTATGGATCGACCACAGTTTTTATAAGGGCTGTTCAACATATGTTTCTGTTTGTTTGTATAATGGATACTTAAATGAATTTAATACATATTTTTGTCTAATGAATGTTTATTATTTTATTGATAAATACATTTACCACCATTCAAAATCTTCAACTGATAGCATATTTCCTGTATATTTCTGTTCTCCACAAGATTTCTTCCGCATGTACAATGCCACACTGTCGATTAGCCATTATGCTGTATACTAGATTCCAAGAACTCACTCATCTTGTCTAAGTGAATCTTTTTTACCCTTTGACCAGCATTTCCTGAACCCCCAGTTCAGGGGAAGGTGCAACAGCTGAGGCCAACACTGGCAAGAGACCTTGGGTGTATGCTGCAGCCAAGTCTGCAAGGAGTCTGCAGGGACAGTGGTGACTCAGGCTACTGTGTTGCTCAGTGGCAAAGTCTGCTGGTGTTCTCCTATTTATCCATGGGGAGAAGTTCTAGCTGGGAGCATCCATTCTGGTGCCAGGTCTGTTGCACTGGCACTCAGAGCATCAGTGGAACCAGAGTTCAGGGCTCAGGGTTGGTGGAATTACCAAGATGCCTGGAAGCTAGAGCCCAGGGACACTTGCTGCAGCGGTGGTGCCTATGTCAGGGCGCAGGGCACATACAGATCACCCAAGAACTGTGGGTCTCAGGGGTTTCCTTTGATTACTTGGCCCCCAAGAGAATAAAATGCAGTGTCAGCATGTCCCCAAGGATGACAGGGTGCAGCCGTTGACTCGGCCCAGGGATCATGGCACAGCAGTAGCGTGGCCCGGGGAGAGCAAGTCAAAGTCCTGACAGAGGCTCCAGGGTGTAGGGTGCAGGGCGACAACAGTGTACCACCGGTGATGGCAGGTTGTATCTGTGACTCAGGACCCCAAGGACACGGCAAAGCACCAACATGGCCGCGGTGATGGTGAGTCAGAGCTGTGACTTAGGACCCAAAAGGTAAGGCATAATGTTGTGGCAGCCCTGGTCTGGTAGATGACTATTTCTCATCCAGTGAGCAGGGCTCAGCAGTAACTGAGGTCCCTGGGGGCAGGTCTCCCTGCAGGGAGAGCTCCAGCCTGGGCACTCCAGGCAGCTTTATCAGCTGGGCTCAGCATTGGTGAAGTCCAGAAGGGTACGTGGTACCAAAGACTGTGAATGTTCACGACAGCAATGAGGTTTTGTGAGGTGCCCCGTTCCCTTTTACCCTGGGGAGTGAAATCCCACCAAGATGATCCTTCTTGGCACCACACTGACAAACTACCAAATAAACCACAATGAAATATTACTCCACACCTGTTAGCATGACTATTATCAAAATGACAAGAGATAACAAATATTGATAAACTTGGGGGAAAAGAGAACCTTTGGTGAGTATGTGCAGTCACTATGGTAAATGGCACTGAGGGATGGAGAAATCTTTTCTGTGCTTTTCTGTATGGGCTGTGCTGGGTTTTTGTGCTCCAAAAGGCTTGCTGTTTCTTTATTGTAATCTAGAGTTTTCCATAAGCTAGTATCATCAGTTTGTAGTTGTTTATTAGTTGTTTTTGTTGTTTTGGGAGAAGAAGAGTTTTGAGACCTCTTAGTCTGTCATCTTACTGATGTCACCTAAGACCTTCCTTTCAAAGTGATCTTTCTCTTCAGTAAAAGAATCCAGCATATTTTTATTTATGTAAAATATAATGTGCTTATCCTTTTATCTTATATTTGTTCACACTTCCTTTCCTCTATTTTTCCTTTATTCTGTGGTTCATTTATAATGATTCGAACAAGTTACTTTGTAATCCGATTTTTCCTTTGTCAATTTAAGTGTTCTGTTGCACATGAACTGATATGCATATCTATTTTAACCTTGCAATCACTCAAACATATTTATGAACTACTATATGAAAAAGTGCTATGTATTTTCTCTTCCAGTTCACTAAATTTGCCCACGATCTTGCATGTAACTCAATGAGACAAAACTATTAGAATTGTTTTATTTTATTAATGTGTTAGCATCAGATGAAACTTTTGGAATATTATACTCATCTTCATTAGATTAAAAAAAAATCTTTCATCACTTAATGAGGAGGGACCTGGTGATAAATCAGAAAATTCCTTAGACAAACTAATAAGAAAGGACGCATGGAGGCACAGAAGGGGAGGTGAAAGAACCAAACAGAAGTGGTTATGATCAAATGTGTAAATTTATTTTTAAAAATAGAACATTTATTTGGGAATATAGTTAAAAAGTAATTAGAAATTAAAGTAATTCTTTCAAGTCATTAAAAATCTAAATAACACAGATGAAACAAGCAACTACTATTTGTAGATATACAATGTGGCTTTGGATATACAAGTCCATATCAAATTGGACCCTTTCACTATCCATGTGACCTTGATTATTCTACTTCTACTTATTTGCCAGAAGTGTAAATAAGTCCCAATCACTTACATTTCTAATTAGGGTCTAAGTTCTAACCACCTAACCTATTTATAGTATAGGTGTATATACTATACACCTAACCTATTTATAGTATAGGGGTATAGTATAATTCAGAGTCTCCATGTCAAGTCTTCATCCCACTACCCTGGCCTCAGCCCATCTTATCATTCACTCCCACATTTATGAAAGCTTATGAATGCTTACTTTGGCCTCATTCCAAATTCCAGGAAGTGTGACAAATAGAGAGTGTGATACAATCGCTTATCACTATTGTTCTCTTCTGTTACCTCTCCAGTTTTACTGTTGAAAAATAGTATGACATTCATGAAGAACACCTGTCTACTAGTGAAGGGGGGCTTTGTTTATTTTGATACCTGTGAACAAGCTACAAACATAATTAGCCCTGTATCTTGTTTATGCATAATTTACTTCATGCTGATGCAGGCCACAACAGTTTTGAACACACCATCACTATCCCCAGTGGTTAAACTGAAGAGAATTCTACTCTTATCTACATAAGCTGGAACCTGTTCTGTGATGGACCATAACTGCGTGCGCGCACACACACACACACACACACACACACACACACACACACACACACCACTTTCTCAAGGTCCAATAACCCACTAAACTGTTCCTGTACCCTGTTCTTTCTCTCTACTTTCCCTTCTCAGAACCCCCCACCACCCCAAACTTTTCACAGCCAAGCTTCACTTCCTATCACAAGTTCAGACATCATTCCCCAAGCAAGGTTTCTCCATTCAGGTTTTCTTTAGCTTTTCCATTTTTTAAAATCTCAGGAAGTAGCATCCTGGTTTTTTTTTTTTTTTTTTACAAATAGTTTATTGTCAAATTAGTTTCCACATAACACTCAGTGCTCATCCCCAAAGTGCCCTCCTCCATGCCCATCCCCCCTCCCCCCCACATCCATCAGTCCTCAGTTTTTGTCAGCATTCAAGAGTCTCTCATGGTTTGCCTCTCTCCCTTTCCCCCACCATTTCACCCCTTCTTCTCCCCCTTGTTCCTCCGTCAAGTTCCTCCTAATCCTCCTATACGTGCAAACATATGATATTTGTCCTTCTCTGCCTGACTTATTTCCCTCAGCATAACACCCTCAAGGTCCATCCACGTTGCTACACATGGCCAGATTTCATTGTTTCTCATTGCCATGTAGTATTCCATGGTATAGATAAACCACATCTTCTTGATCCATTCATCTGTTGATGGACACTTAGGCTCTTTCCATGTTTTAGCTATTGTGGAGAGTGCTAGTAGCATCCTGTTTTATAAGAAATGTTCTAGTAATACCAAACCTCAAAAGGATGAAGGTCAGTAAAATCATCCCTTGCCTCCCAAGAGGTACTGAACTTCATACAAATACACTAGTGTCCTCCCCAGGGATCAGCGCTACTCGCAAGTGTCCTTGGAAAGTGACTTTCATTAGATCATGAGTGCCTGTGACAGGAAGTCTATCCACCTTACCTTTACATACTCTTGAAGAGCCATTGAGTATTCTAGAAAGAGTAAAGGAAATTCTAGCTAGGCACCTTTTGAGTTTCAAAAAACTAAATAATGTGTTCTCTTATCAAGCTATAGGGTTTTAAATTCCTCCCCCCAGGAAAGGGGATGACTACCTAGGGCTGATTGTCTTTAGAATTCTCACAGGCAGTTGCCATTCATGAATCATGCAGATGGACCTTTCCCAAACAGGGTTAAGACTAAAATAGCTTTTAGAAGACCTATTATTTTAGATGCACAGTTAAAAGAAAAAGCAGAAATAATTTATAATCTGTTATATGAGATTTGTTGTACCTCACGTTAATTTGCGAATTTTGATGATACAAGTTTTTTATAAAATAAAAATTTGTAAATGTTTCTTCCTCCAAGTTAGTCCTGAACAAGAGACTAAATGAAGTCAAGTAACATACCTAATTTTGGGATACACCCCAAGACTAATTTGGGCTTGTCTGTATTGCTCAGAACAGAATTGGTTTCTAAAAACTATTTAAACACCAGGGTTTGAAAATATCTGTAATGACCAGGAATAGGATTTATCTATGTGTATCTTCACAATTGTCAGGAAAAGTAACTTATAGAGATTTGGTTAGGGGACCATTCTCCTCTAATACTTAGAAGAAAATAGTTAGATATCTAGGGGGATATAACAGAATACTCAGGTGATACTTATGATCAGACAGAACATCCTTAAGAGATACATGGAATAAAACTTGTATACACTATTTTGCCTTATTGATGACCTACAGAGTCATGAGTTCTTGGAAATAAGGACTAATGTTTTGGCCCTTAGCTCACATGATTCTCTTTTTCATCTGTTAACATGAGGCATCTTTTTGCTTTTTAAAAATTTTTTATTATTTTTAAATGTTTATTTTCAAGAGACAGAGAGACAGAGCATAGGTGGAGGAGGAACAGAGAAAGAGGGAGACACAGAATCCAATGCAGGCTCCAGACTCTGAGCTGTCAGTACCGAGCCTGACATGGGGCTTGAACCCATGAAACGTGAGATCATGACCTGAGCTGAAGTCAGACACTTAACCGACTGAGCACCGGTCTCCCCGAGTCATCTTTTTTCTAAATGCTGTAAGACAATTGAGAGAAAAGAACATGGGTTTCAGTCGACAATTCTGGATTCAAAAGCTGTGAAATACACCTTATATCTCTAAACCTTGATTTTCTCTTAAGAAAAACATAAAGATTATAATCCTGTTTACCATGTGATTGCGAAGGTAAAATTATACCAGTTACGTGCACACATCTAACGTAATCCCTGTCATATAGGTGACATTTGATAAATTATTTTCCTGACATCTTTCTTGCCATGTAATTATATGATTTAAAAATCTTAAGAGTCCAATTAGTTGTCTCATATTTTTCACTTTAAATGTACACAGAGTCCCCTGAAAAGATAAAATAAACCAAAATTTAGTTTACTTGGTGGCTGTCTTTTCAAGAATCAGAGATGGCAAGGAAAAGAAACGGATTCAAAATAGGGTTTTTTTGGTGTGTTTTGTTTTGTTTTGTTTCGTTTTGTTTTTTAAAGGACACAGAGGACAGAGGATGTGGTCAGGCCTGGGAGGGGCAGGTCACAGCCCAGGACATGCCAAGGGATAAAAAGGTAACATTGTTTATCCTTTTAGACCAGCAGACTGTGTTCATTTTTGGCTTGATCTGGCTGCCCTGGTTCGTTTCATTGCGCAATACCCCAAATTAAGTGGACACACTGACCCAAAGACCACAGCTAATTTATCTAGCTGCTTCTGGTACATTTGTCTGCCTGATTCAGACTTTCTGGGTTAAAGTCCACCCTCTGGTTTCGTTTTCCCTGGGGGATTTGGGCAAATGAGGGGGGAGGGATAGGAAGGAGGTATCACAGGGTCGCATAGTACAGGAATCCCCTCTCTACGACAGTGAGTTGGACAAGTTCTCTACGAAAAGAATTTGAGACAAGGAGAAAATGTTGACTATTTTATGTCCAATCACCTCGTGGGAAGGCAGATGCACACAAGGAGGCTGCCAACCACGAACTCACCTTCACAGAGCAGATAGTATGGTTATCTTTATAGAACCGATCACTAAGCTTATATCTCAGGCATGATACCCAGAACATGATCCGAAATCCTGGTGGTGTGGCCAAGACCACGCCTTACTCCTTTTTCACCTCCCCCCGCCACTATTTCTTTTAACCCCATTTTTTAAACTTCAAAACCAATTTATTTCTTCTTTCAATAATTAAAAGATGCAAAATATAAATGGCAAGGTCAGTAAAAATGTTCACCTGACCCATTTGGAAAATGACTAAGGAAATACACATCCACTCCTATAATATGAAACCCCTTCCTCCTTTTATGAAATAGATTTAGGGGCGCCTGGGTGACTTAGTCAGTTAAGCGTCAGACTTTCGCTTAGGTCATGATCTTGCGGTTCGTGGGTTTGAGCCCCGCGTCGGGCTCTGTGCTGACTGCCAGCTCAGAGCCTGGAGCCTGTTTCAGTCTGTGACTCCCTCTCTCTCTGACCCTCCCCTGCTCACGCTTTCTCTCTCTCTCTCTCCTAAAAATAAATAAAACATTAAAAAAATATATTAAAAAAAAGAAATAGATTTAAATATCTTATCTCTATTTATATTTAAATAAGGGCATATTAAAATGCACAGTGTGAGATGGGATAGCAGGACATCCTGGATTGTAGAAATCAGACATTTTCTATGTCATTTCAAGTATATTAATTCAAAATCTAACAAAAGATTTTTTTTTCCTCTTGCACCTCGGTGACAAGCTAATCTATGAAAAAAAAAGCGCAACATCTGCTAGAGCTATAAAACAAATGAAAAATTAATTAGGTATTTGAAGGTCTCCTTTTGAGACAATGGAGTTTAGTCGTGTCTTAAATCCTCTTACAGCTCAAACTGTGTGTTCAGTCTGGAAAAGATCTTTCCTTGCTTCCTGATCATTGAGTTTTCAGATCATTTTCTTCTTCTTGGCTGGCCTAGGAGTTTTGGTTGGTGGGCTGCAGGGTCCTTTGTTAAGTTACAAATGCCTCCTCAGCAACCAGAAAGCCAGCTGAGACTATCTCCAGGTCTTTAACTTTCTTGTTTTTAAGTCCTGCAGTACCAAGATAGTTAGTGGAAAAAATAGGCATATATAGTAAGTGTTTGGTGAGTGTCTATTTGCACCTTGTTTATGTCTGCTTTTCAAACTTCCTTTTCCCTCGCTGTTGGTTCTCTTAATTCTCATGCATCACACTTCAAGGTACTTCCTTATGAAAATAAATAAAGTAAATTTTTTTATGTTTACTTAGTTTTGATAGAGAGAGAGAGCACAAGCGGGGTTGGGACAGAGAGAGAGGGGGAGACACAGAATGCAAAACAGGCTCTGGGCTCTGAGCTATGAGCACAGAGCCTGATGAGGGGCTTGAACTCACAAACTGTGAGCTCATGACCTGAGCCGAAGTCGGACCCTTACCTGACTGAGCCACCCAGGCGCCCCCATATAGTAAATGTTTTAAGCACCCTGTAACATGCTAGGTGCCAGGATTCTATAAATAAATTTAAAGAACTACAGTCTCTGCCTTCCAGGAAGTTTACAGGATAGAACTTAATACACTACTTAATACAGTGTGCTGAGCAGTTTGACGAAAGTTTGTTGCAATGTGTGGAGGCTTTTCTCTCCAGAGTCATTAACTCATTTGTGCATGTAGTGAAGGTTTGTTTCTAAGAAGAGAAGACTCTCAGTGTGTGTTTGGAAGAATAAGAATTTATCAACATGGGTGGGAGATGTCCAGGTAGTAAAAGAGAATGGACAAACATCTGTGCCATGAGTGTCAGGAAACATTTGAACATCAAAATACTTTATACATTTGAAGCATAAACAGTGGCTGTGATACAGTAATTCTCTCTCCCCCCTCTCTCTCTCTTTCACACACACAGAGGAAGAGCAGTGAACAAAAAGTAAAGGCATCTGAACTTTATCCTGACAGAATCTCTCAACATATATTTGTGGGCTTGAAGAAGGAAGATTAACTTCCTAGACCAAGTCTTAAGAAGAAAACCCATTTTTCATTCGTGAGTTTGAAGATGTGTTCCTCAAATCCCCTGACACTTCCTTCCTGTCACCACTGTATGCAGAGTGAAGCACAGCCCAGTGACAGTTCCCCCGAACACCGCTGGACTTCGCTACGTCTGGAACCATCTTCAAACTGAGCACCTCATAAGCTTTAACTCTGGGCAAATAAGAAAACAAGTGTGGCGCCATGGGGCAGCTTCTGGGCAGTTTTCAGGTTCATAATTTAAGAAAAAACAGATTAATTAAATTTCACGAGCTCATCTCCTAAGTCTGGCCATCACAGAAGGGCGTCTGGCCAAAGCACCGAACGATTGTCATAAAATTCACTTTGTTTCCTTCTTTTCCTACATCTGGTAACCCCAAAATGTTTGTCCTCAGGTTAGTCCAATAATCCCTTCCTTCCTATATTATATCAGAAGGGGGATATTGGAAATAAATGAATTGGCAGGTAGTAATTTTCTGAGGCTGAGCTCATGAGATTTAAAGATCCTGTGTTTCAAGTACTCTTTCTTGAATGAAATGACCTGCCCTTACGGCTGATCTTTCTTGCCAAGCCCAGAAAGTGTTCGGGACTTAGGATTTTTACATTTGATATTTGAAAAATATTCTTTTATGTAACACATGTTATATAATCATATGTTCTCATTATAGAAAATTTAGGAATTATAGAAAATTACATGGAAGTAAACACAAATCGAGCATAATCATTTGACCCCGCCCCCCCCCCCCCCCCCCCCCCGCCGGTGGTTAACTGCTCTGATTCTTTTGATCCATTATTTCTAATGTTTTACCTATATCTTAGCTTGCTAGATGTTATAAGGAAGTACTACAATTAGGTGTCCTGGACAACAGAAATGTATTTTCTCACTGTCCTGGAGGCCAAAGGTTCAAGAACTTGGCAGAATTGATCCCTTCTGAGGACTGTGGGAGAAAGGCCTGTCCCTGATCCTTTCTTGTGGGCTTGTAGATGGCTGTCTTCTCATCTTCCTTTGTGAGTGTCTCTGTGTCCAAATTTATCCTACCATAAGGGCACCAGTCATACTGGAGGAGGGCCCATTCTAATGATCTCATTTTAACTTGATTACCTCTGTAAAGACCCTATCTTCAAATAAGTCACTCTCTGAGGTAATGGGGCCTAGGACGTCAACCTATAAATTTGAAGGGGACACAATTCAACCCATAACAACTTAATTGAGATCAAAAGGGAGTTTGACAATTCTGTGCTTACTTTTAATCGAACATTATAATGAGAACATTTTTCCATATTATCGACAGATCTCCAGAGGAAGAGATTAAAAAAAGGGTAAAAGGAAAACAAGGTTTGTGATGAATTATGAAAGTTGTAGAATAAGATTATGCCAGTTGGAAATAAGTTTATAAATATATTTGTGTGTGCATATATATATATATATATATATATGTATATCTTCTCTTTTTAAATATGTGTGTGTCTGTGTGTATGTATGGGTGTATGTGTGTATATGTGTGTATCTGTGTCTGTATGTCTGTGTGTTGGTGTGTGGGTGTTAATGTGAGAGTCTGTGTGTCTGTTCAGTGTGTCTATGTGTATGCATGCAAGTGTATACGTGTCTGTGTCTTTGGTGTATGTCTGTGTGTTTATGTGCAAGTGCATACGTGTGTGTCTCTGTGTCTGTGTGTGTACATGCATGTGTATGTCTGTGGGTGTGTCTGTCTGTATGTCTATCTGTGTGCATGTGTTTATTCATCTGTCTGTGTTTATGTCTGTATGATTGTGTGCAGGTGTACACATGTGTATATCTGTCTGCATGTCTGTGTGTGTGTCTGTGGGTGTATATGTATGTGTATGTTTGTGTGTCTGCCTTTGTGTCTGTCTGTGGGCATGTGTGTCCATCTGTGTGTCTGTCTGTCTGTGTGGAGACTATGGTAGAACAAGCTTGGATGGAGCAGCAAAAGGGCATGTGTGTGACTGTAGCACTAGGTGGCTTAGAGCAAAGGTCCCATAAGTTAAGAGAACTTGCAATCTTCTGGCTTGTTTAGTCCCCACACTCGACGGAAAAACAAAGCAGGGTGGAAGGGGACACATGAGGAGTCAAAGGGTCCTCTCCTTGCTTTCTGTGAGATCACCTGTGCTGTCTTGTTCTGAGATGCCAAGAGATAACCAACATCAAGAGTTTGTTCTCAATCCGTCTTCAGTGCTGACAAACTCGATTAGAGAAATTCACCCCCATCTTCAACATAGTGCCTTTAACCAAAGTTTAATCTATGGGCCTTTTATACCATAAGTTTTACTTTATATTTTAATGGGAGTATTATTCAGCTTTCTCCACGTTATGATGCAATGAAAAACAATCCCCAGGCTTCAGTGATGGACAATATAAAGGTTCATATATTAGTGCTGTTATACGTTGTTTATGTTCCTGTGCCGTGAATCCGGACCTCGGCTGAGGAAGAAGTCCTTACCAGAACATATGTCCTGACCTGAATATGCCACTCTTGTGGAAGATGGACCAGACAGAGGGAGAGAGAGTGAGCACAAACAGACCCTTGTGATATTAAACTCTGCTGAGGCATGTCACCTATCACTTCCATTCATATTGCACTAACCAAAGCTTATGGCTAAGACTTATGCACATGGTCAGGAATGGAATCATTTTACCAAGAGATATTACAATTCACATGGGATTAGGTGAGGGCATGTTAATTACCCTCTCCCAGGGATGACAGAAATTGGAAATAATAATAATACAATCTACCACAATCCACCTTTTTTTTTGTCATAGAGATTCCTTCCCTCTTGGATATAAAATATACCCATTTATTCCTGAAGGAAAACATCACAAAGATCTCATCTGTCACAGCATTAGGCTCAAAGTCCAGTGGTATTTTCTACTTAAGATGCAGGTAAGTCTCTACTTGATGCAGAAATTGATGAGCTATAAAGGTAAATCATCTGTTCCCTCCCCACAAATATACTCCATGTAGCATGGTGGATAAAAGGCAGAGTAAGCACAACATTCCTACTCAGAAAGGGGGATTATGTGAGGCATACTGTAGCCCCTGGGCAAGAGCAACTCTGAAACCCTGTTGTACAGATGGTTGAAGGATTTTCAGCCCTGGGAGTAGAGAAGGCTGGTTGTTTAGGTTCTGACTCTCCTCCCTAGAAATAGCAGCTCAGTCCTTTTTAATCCATGGTTCTTGTGTCAGAGAAAAGAGAGAAATGGTAGAACCATGATTTGTCTCTTAAAGTGTCAGGAATATGTCACTTTCTCCCCACTGAATCATCCAAAACGGGTCATATGGACAAACCTAGCATCAATGGGACAGACAGACTTCCCTTCTTATAAGGAAGTTTGCACATCACACGGCAGGACTTTGAATATAAGATCCTCTGGGGTGAGGGTAAAGGAGGGAAAAGAAGAGACTGTTGATGCCAGTTAGCTATTCCAAGTTTGATGATACTTGGTGAAAATTTATGCAACTAGATTTTATATGATTTAAACAGTAGCTAATAATGAAATATAGTTTGAGAAAAAAGGAAAAACAGGTGTTTCCAAACATTGCAGATCCTCCCATCTTGCACGGGGGTCAACTCCTGCGCTCCTGTAATAAGAAGTTATTTTATTAGTCATGCCCCCAGAAGATTACGGTTATTTCTTCCCATATCCAATTTTGCTTCCAAAATCTAAGAAGAAAAATCAGAAGGTTTTTCTGTTTGTGTCTTCAAAACCTATGGCCCTGCACTCAATTTTATTTTATTGTTATTCTGAAAGATAGGGATGGGTCAATAAAGAACTTGAGAAAACTGAATTTCCTGGAACTCTCTGTGGCAAGGACACAAAGCTGTGCTGACTCACAGTATACTAGTTTTAAAACTATAGAGACTGCTGTTGGTCAGCAATAAAACTCAGAGGAAGTTGGAGTCAGAAGCAAAGACACAGAAAAGAAACTCTATTATCTGATAGTAATAAAACATAATCCCTCAAAAGCTAGCATTGGTATAAGCCATTGGATAAAACCTGTCATGTTCTGAATGGAAAGAAATCACCTTTCACTCGGAGGTTGCTAGCCTTTGAGTAGGTGTCTGTCTATGCAGTAGACAATACAGAGCAACTGTAAATACCGAACCACTTTCTCACATATATTGCTGCTTCTCTGAAGTGAACTGTTAACGTTCATGAGGGCTTTACCCTCGATAATTAAGCAAGGGCCCTCAAAGGCCTGATCTCTTAAAATCAGTATCTTTCAGAGGTAGGATTTAGACCTATGGATTTTGGAGAATACAAGCGTTCAGACCATCGCAAACGGCATAAGAAAATACAGTATTTATAATGGAATATTATTCAGTCTTTAAAAAGAAGCAGATCTCACCATATGTGACAGCATGGATGAAACCTGAGGACGTTTTGATAAATGAAGCCAGTCACAGAAAGACAAATGGTGCATAATTCCATTTACAGGAGGTACTTAAAATAGGCTCATAAATCAAAGCAAACTGGTGGTGATTGGGGGCTGGAGAGAAGTGGGGAGTTGTTTTCAATGGGTATGAAGTTTCAGTTACACAAAATGTAT
Organism: Hyaena hyaena; assembly: GCF_003009895.1. Classification (NCBI taxonomy): domain Eukaryota; kingdom Metazoa; phylum Chordata; class Mammalia; order Carnivora; family Hyaenidae; genus Hyaena; species Hyaena hyaena. The sequence goes on from NW_024081667.1 coordinate 611,738, forward strand.
AAGTTCTAGAGATGTGTTTTACAATCCAGTGCCTATAGTTACCAATACTGTATTGCACATATAAAAATTTTGCTAAAAGGGTAAATCTCATATTATGTGTTCTCATTACCAAAAAAACCCCAAAATATGACAAAGGAGCAGAAGGAAACCTTTGAGGGTGATGGTTATGTTTATTACCTGGATTGTGGTGGTCATTTCATGGATATTTGCATATGTCAATACTCACCCAATTGTACACATTAAATATGTGTAATCTTTTATATACCACCTATACTTTAATAAGGCTGTAAAAATCTTTAAGTTTTTAAAATTTGAAATGTAATTCATATACCATAAAATTCACCCTCATAAAGGAAATATACCCATGAGCTGTCACTACCCCAACCTCTAGACCTAGCCAATCAGGAACCCACTTGCTGTCTCTCTAACTGACCTTCCTGGACACTTCATTAAAATGGAATCATACAATATGTATCCACTTATGAATGATATCTGTCACTTAGAATTACTTTTCAAGGTTATGCGTTGTAACATGTGTCAGTATTTTATTCCTTCTTATTGCTGAATATCAGCCCATTGAGTGGATATGTTACATATTGTTTATTCTTTCCTCACCTGGATTGAACCACTATTTTTGTGTGGACATGTTTTTTTTTTTTTAATTTTTTTTAATGTTTTATTTATTTCTAGGAGAGAGAGAGACAGCGTGAGCAGAGGAGGGTCAGAGAGAAAGGGAGTCACAGACTGAAACAGGCTCCAGGCTCTGAGCTGGCAGTCAGCACAGAGCCCGACGCGGGGCTCGAACCCACGAACCGCGAGATCATGACCTAAGCGAAAGTCGGTCGCTTAACCGACTAAGCCACCCAGGCGCCCCATGACATGTTTTTTGTTTTGTTTTGTTTTGTTTTTTGTTTTTTTTATTTCTCCTGTGTCTATACCTAGAAGTGTAACTACTGGGTCACATCGAAACTATGTTTAATTGCCAAATGGTTTTCCAAAGTGACTGAATCATTTTGTGTTCCTGCTATCTGCATTTTGCATCTACATTTTAAACCCCTCATTTTCATAATCCTTACTCATAACAGGTGTGCTGGAATGCCAATGGACTATCTATAAAGAAGGGTCAAATGCTGGTTGATGATACAATAAAGTGAAGGTCAAATTAAATTAGCCCTGAAATCCCATAAGCCTCTTTTGAAAGTGTCAGTAAATAGTCTTCACAATCACCATCATAGCAATAAGCTGTGTAATTATAAGTTTATGTCCAAAGAGATTCTGGCTCTCATTAATACTTATAAAACCCCTGGGATTCAGGGAAGGAGACTTCACGCTTTTAATTATGACAGGGTAATACAGGTGCTGTGAGTTGTTATGGTTCTGAGTCTATCACTGGGGAAGAAGAAAAGAGATTCTCAGAGCAACAACAAGTTGTACCAAATCTAAGTAAGCTTTACTTACCACATTTCAAAAGGGACAGTCCTTTCTTTGAAGAATTTGATAGCATCATGATAGGAAGGGAATCTCCTGCTCTGGTGCTAACTTAGGATCCAATATAAATGAGTTGTTAATTTACTTTTGGAGATGGACCTCAATTTAGAGACACTGATTTATCCAGCTGAGGAATACCTCAAGGGGAGATTTAATTGACATTATTAAATTACTGAAACAAGCTCTAGAAATATTAGCTTTTTAAATATCACAGTTGTCATTAAAAATCAAATAGCAAAAAAAAAAATCAAATAACATTAAGAAGGATCCCATTTAGTTGTATGTATTATTTGCCTACATGCTCTTTATCAAAGGGAAGAGTAGAGGATGGGAAGGGCAGGACTTTGGAGGATCCACACCTCCTTGCGCTTTCTCAATAGCTCTTTTTTATAGCTATGAACAATTGACAATCCCACTATATACCCCATTGGCCACATGGAAATTTTGTAATAGGTCCCAATGATTTAGAGTGACAACTTTTACAAAAGCTCTTGTTTTTGCTGCTATTTTGTTTGTTTTGGTGTCCTACATTGATTTGACTATTTGTTTCTTATTATTTGCTGAGTCTATATTTTTATTCTCATCCACACCAGTTTTCATCTCATCCCATTGGATTTCCTCCTCCCATTTACAAAGAGTGCTAACTCAATGCATAATTTACTCATCATTACCTTTTGTGTGGCTCCCCAGAAATGCAATGGCTACACTTACTGAAGATAAGTAAAAACTGGCTGCCTGTTTGTGTGTCCATGCCTGCACATCTTTACTCAAGACCTTTCTACCTTCTATTTTTCTCCATATGTCACATCCCTTAAGGTGTAGATCTCATCCTGCCCATTCTTAGAACCCTAGTAAAAGCAAGTATTGGCCTTTGGAAATGGTCATTAAAAATGTATGACTTTTAGCAGCACTCTCCACAATAGCTAAAACATGGAAAGAGCCTAAGTGTCCATCCACAGATGAATGGATCAAGAAGATGTGGTTTATCTATACCATGGAATACTACATGGCAATGAGAAACAATGAAATCTGGCCATGTGTAGCAACGTGGATGGACCTTGAGGGTGTTATGCTGAGGGAAATAAGTCAGGCAGAGAAGGACAAATATCATATGTTTGCACGTATAGGAGGATTAGGAGGAACTTGACGGAGGA